>NW_025334175.1:74602-307984 GCF_014858855.1 Bufo gargarizans | reverse complement strand
GAGGGTGACGAAACCATGAACACTCCTCGTCTCCGCCTCCGATCAGAACCGGTCCAGTCACTTGGACATTTTTGGTTGCAGGAACGTGTACGGCAACGAGGGGAAGAAAAACTCATCTGATTTGACAGCAACAACAAGATGCCTCTGCCGGTGTGAGAGGTGGCAGAACCGGTTTCTGAGAGGTGTGTATCCTCCGCATAATGAGGCCGGGCCATGAGAAAACATCACTCACGACTATTCCAAATCCACTCGTAAAGATGGACAGCGGTGCGAAGGACGGAGAGCCCGGGGCCCTGCACCAGAGGTAAGTGCTCGGGTCCAAACCGGAGGAGGGGACATGTCATAGCAGTGGTGGCCACTGCCTGGATCGAGAAGGATCTATAATAATCTTATTACGTTACGACAGAGCTGACGTATTGCGGTAGTCAAGTTGTCTTCGCGTGCACCCCCCCCCCCCCCCAAATGGGTGGAAGTTCCTTTTTCAGTCCTATGAGTCAGTGGTCCAGATCTCACCCCCAGAACATTATACCGTGGTATAGCAGGCTGCAGTTCCTTCCTTCCCAGCCAAGAAGCAGCAGCATGCTGACAGTTTCCCTGGACTTGGAGGGGCGCCTCTTCTGTCCCTGGTCATGTCTGGTATTGCAGCTCAGTTTCTTCACTTGAATGAGGATGAGCTGTAGTAACAGCCCACGGGAAACTGCGGAGGACCCTTTTTTTAAATAAAAAAAAACCTTAGAGGAGGGAGTGAGGTAAGGGGCGGTGCTATGAATGAAGTGGGTGTGGCTTGCTATCACTTAAAAAAAAAAAAAAAAAGAGATGGTTTATGTAGAGGGCCTCCCTCAGGGGTGTGGCTAACCTTAGCTGGATCCGCCCTCTTCATGTGACACTTTTTTTTTTACGCCCGCCCCCATTTTTGTGAAATTTGCCTATAAATGACTAATAATAACTGGAGATCATGTCACAGTCTGGCAGGACATAAAAATGTGACCTCAGTGCCGCGCCTGGTCCCTACGAGCGGTAATAGTCCTGGTCACCGTCCCATTAGTCACAGTACATAGAGCTCGTCCAACTACTCAGCACTGAGTCTCCTAGAGGCGTGTGGCCTCGATTGGCGCTAAAAGGACACGCCCACTTTTATAGCATCCTGTACTGTGACAGAGCGGTGGGGACTTGTCCTCATCTTTCCTGCTTTTATACTAGGGACTTGGGACAGTGACATCACAGTGCCACATACACCCCCTCTTCTTCCTATGCCTCCTCCTGGACTCAACTACAAAAACATGGCTGCCGCCTTCTGGAAACAGCGCCACACTCGTCCACAGGATGTGTCTGGTATTACAGCTCAGGTCCATTGAATTGGAAGTGAAGAGGCGCAGCACAGTTTTTGACTGCAAGCAGCCATGTTTTTCTAGTCCTGGACAACCCCTTTAAGTCCCGCCCTCATCATCATTTCATGAAACCATGATGATCACCATCCTGCATTGTGTTCCAGCTCTGCTTGCTGGCAGCAAATGAGAACCTTTACAGGCCTCATGCTTCTCAGAGCTGAGGGTTTGCTACAATTGCATCTAGTCAGTAAATCGGCAGCACAAGAGGTGACGGCATGGAAACCTGTCCATCAAGCGTAACCCTTAATTGCACACACCCTATGTTTTTAAGAGCCACCCCTTTAAATAGGCCACACCCCATTAATTTTTTTTTTTTATATTCAAATTAGCCCGCACCTGCAGGATTGTGGGAAATAGAAGAGTCCACAGGCGGTCAGCTCAGTATGAAAGTGCGTACATGTCCCTGCAGCCCTCTATACACGGGCAGGGCGGTGTGTACACGGCATACTCTGCCGGTGCTGTTACCTGGGAACATGAGCTGTTTTTGGGAGTTGCCCATTATGCTGTATCCTCCCTGCCCCACAGCTACATAGGTGATGTCAGCCGCCTACTCCAGGGTCACCTACCTCTGCACACAGCCTGTAAGTATCTCTTCAGCACGGTATGGCAGTTTTATTTCTTGTATTGACAAGCACAGGGGAGGGCACCTATATATATATATGGACCAGCTATACAGGGGAGGGGGACCCTGTGCACAAATACAGGTGTAAGCTGCATGCACAGGTAAGTGAGCGTTCCCCATATGCACCATTAAGGGGGCTCTGGATGCAAGCTATATACAGACCGCACCCATAACGAGGGAACCTGCGGCTCCGTCTGACTAATTCAGTCGCCTATGGCTATTAACCCCTGCTGTGCCGGCAGTCGCCCTGTTGGGGTATATTCACACAAGAAAGTATTGTTCAGGTTTCTGAAGCATAAATGGCAGATACTACCCCAAAAAAAAAAAACCTGCACGTGTGAACAGAACCGCACACAGCAGCCTGTTCTATCACTCGAAGTGAATAGGACACATCTGAATATAACGTAATGGCGTCATGTGTGAACCCCCCCCCCAATCTTACAGGGCAGTCATGTGACTGGTTCGGCCTACGACATCCTCCATTTTCTCCTCATCGGTGTCCATACGTGAGCTCGAAGGCTAGGCTCACACCTGAGCGTTTTACAGCGTGTTCCTACGCGCTGTAAAACGCTCAACAGGCAAAAACCAATGTTTCCCTATGGGCATGGTTCTCACCTGAGCGTTCTACAGCGCGAACTAACGCGCTGTAAAACGCCCTATGCCCAAAGAAGTACAGGAGCTACTTTGGGGCGTATGGCCGCGCGTAACACCTCTGTTTTTCATTGTACGCCTCTGTGGTCAATAGCAAGAATGCGCGTACGACGCGCGTTTCCAAAATACAAAAACGCCTGTAAACAGCGCTTATCGAATATGCTCAGGTGATGATGCGTACATATGGGGTCTGAGGGGGTGTGATGTCACAAAAGGGGCAGGGTCTACCTGGGAAATGGGTGGAGTCTCACAACAGTATATGGATGGTTTTTCGGAGAGGTCGCAGCCGTCGACCATGTTGGATGAGGTCATGCGATGTGTTTTTAAAGCAGACGGCGTTTCATTAATTTGTAATTTTGTAGCCGGAACAGAGGCCTTAGAATGGTTAACAAAGCACAGGGCCTCGTGTGCCCAAACAAAGGGACGCGGCCTGTGTTGCCCATAGCAACCAATCAGAACTCGGCTTTCATTTCTTACGCTGCTCTGGTGAAGTGAAAGCTGTGCTGTGATTGGCTGCTATGGACAGCTTGTGCCCCAATGTCTGCCCAGTTGGTTTCGGCCCTGTCAGTGGTGGTAACTGGCGAGGATGCCACCCGTGTTAAAGGGCTGTTACCCCAAATTCTCTTGATGCAAGGGCCACACAGGTTTTTGGGGAGAGTGACCCCAGCGGTGGTCTAGTGTTTTCTTCTGAAGAATGACTATATATAATTCTCGCCAATGTTTTAATTGGAAAAATTTGGGGACATTTAAGCCCCGCCGCACAGAGCCATGGCTTTTGGGAGGAGTTTATTTAATCCACGCCCATTTTGGGGCGAAATTTCTATGTTAATCACAAAACTAGAGTAAAATTTCTTCAGCAGAGACGTCCTATTGGTCCGGCACCACCACAGCTGCAGGGCCTGGGCCCCCGCAGTTAATTGGACCATCTGGAGGCCACAGGGGACGGCACCAGATGTGAGAGGGGTGTGGCCATTGAAATGTCACATGACCTCAAGCGGTACATGAAAAGCGGATGCTCTCCATTATAGTCTATGGCAGCATGCGCCATACATATCCTAGTAGTAACAGGCTCTCCAGCTGCTCCTGTCCTCATGAGCCCCTAAGAAATAGAGGCCTTAGGCACTTACCCTGCATTCTTGGGTGGCGTACGCGCTTTTTGGGTTTTGCCACACATGTCGGATTTGACAGATTCTGGCTTGGGGAATGGTTAACAGCTGGCTGCAGTGCCACCTGTCACCACCAGAGGTCAGTGCTGAGTATCCTGTAGTTTGTAGACTACACCTGGGCAGGATCCATGTATACAGTCGATGACAAGACCCAGGAGGGAAGGACACGTCTATGAAGGATGAATTCCGCCATTATTACACGCTGTGACCTTCTCCCCCGGCAGCACCACACCGCGGTCAGCAGCCCCATCCGCTGCCACTCGTACGACCATTGATGACATGGAGCTGAAAGAAGAATGGCAAGATGAAGAGTTCCCAAGGTGGGTCCGCTGGGTAAAAATAAATGGCACGCTGCTGCCCCCCATTACCTGACCACTGGGCGCAACTATTTATGGCTTATGACACCAATCTTGTTTTCAGGCCCTTTCCAGAGGAGGCTGCGGCAGAAGAAGACATGGATTCTAAAGAAGATGACCCATCAGGTAAGATGAGACAGGATAGAAACAAATGGGACGTTCCCACAGCAGCACAGAGTATTTGAGGAGACAGGTGAGCCTTGTGACTCTGGTCTTGATGCTGGTGCTGGTGAGGACAAGGATGCATGTAGGAGGGGAAGGAGACATGTGGGACATGGAGCAGGCCCCCCCAGCAGCGCAGAGTATTACAGGAGACCGGTGAGCCCTGTGGTCTAGTCACCCATGTTATGATGCTGGTGAGGACAAGGCAGGGGCGCACCACCAATGAGGCCAAGTGAGGCAGCACCAGGTAGGGGCAAGAGGCGGAAGGGCCATGGGCAATGAGCGCTTTCATTGTGGCAAAGGGGTTAGGTTAAGAAATTGGCATGGGGGGCTGCCTCAGGCAGCAGAAAGGCTAGGTGCACCCCTGGGACAAGGTTGCATTGAGACATGTGGGACAGAGAGCAGGCCCCCTCCCCAGCAGCACAGAGTATTTCAGGGGACACGCAGGCTGACTTGGTTTGACCTGTTCCGCAGCCTGTCCTCCCAGTACGCTGGAGCTGTGCGGTAACCGCCATATAAAGAAACGATTACCCGCCCCTGATATCAGCCTAAACCTGGAAAACAGCCAGGAGTCTGCCATCTCCAGCGACAACCGCGACCTGACAACTGACGAAGATTTAGATTTTGACATTGACGACCTGGAGACTCCGAACAGCAGCGAGTTACTCGACCTGAGCCATGAGTTTGAGTGGGAAGGTAACGCCCGTTCTCCAGTTCTTCGCTCCGGGTGGGGCAGGGGGCCGCGGCCATTAATGCTGTGTCCTCCTTTACTACAGATGATCTCCCCAAGCCTAAAGGGACGGAAAACGTCCAATATGTGGACAACCGCGTGACGGACATGGAAGATCAGAACGGCCGCAAGTGGAGGATATTTCTGATGGGAGAACACAAGGTGGACATGACGGCCATCGAGCCGTACAAGAAAGTCGTCTCTCCGGGAGGTAACCAAGGGGAAATGAGAGCGTATCTAATCCTATCCTGTGTGATACTGTCTGCTGAGCTGTGTATCTAATCCTATCCTGTGTGATACTGTCTGCTGAGCTGTGTATCTAATCCTATCATGTGTGATACTGTCTGCTGAGCTGTGTATCTAATCCTGTCCTGTGTGATACAGTCTGCTGAGCTGTGTATCTAATCCTGTCCTGTGTGATACAGTCTGCTGAGCTGTGTATCTAATCCTATCCTGTGTGATACTGACTGCTGAGCTGTGTATCTAATCCTATCCTGTGTGATACTGTCTGCTGAGCTGTGTATCTAATCCTATCCTGTGTGATACTGTCTGCTGAGCTGTGTATCTAATCCTATCCTGTGTGATACTGTCTGCTGAGCTGTGTATCTAATCCTATCCTGTGTGATACTGTCTGCTGAGCTGTGTATCTAATCCTATCCTGTGTGATACTGTCTGCTGAGCTGTGTATCTAATCCTATCCTGTGTGATACTGTCTGCTGAGCTGTGTATCTAATCCTGTCCGGTGTGATACTGTCTGCTGAGCTGTGTATCTAATCCTATCCTGTGTGATACTGTCTGCTGAGCTGTGTATCTAATCCTATCCTGTGTGATACTGTCTGCTGAGCTGTGTATCTAATCCTGTCCTGTGTGATACTGTCTGCTGAGCTGTGTATCTAATCCTATCCTGTGTGATACTGCCTGCTGAGCTGTGTATCTAATCCTATCCTGTGTGATGCCGCCTGTCTCCTCGGGGTGTTGGCAGGGTTTCATTATATACACCGGTTCCCGTCCTCCAGGTCACCATGGCGATGGGTTGAACGCTATTATTACGTTCGCCTCCTGTTATCTACCAGAGAGTAATATTTCGGATTACCAGTACATCATGGACAATCTCTTCAGGTATGGGCAGCGGACAGCACGGCCACTAGGGGGCAGGACGGTGACTCTGCATTAATGATTTCAATGTGTATAATAGTATGTAAAAATAAACTAATTTAAAGGGGAACTTCATCCAAAATACAGAAATCTCTAATGGCTTTTTGAATTAAGCCTACATTTTTATATTTTATGATTCAAGAGGAGCCTGTGAGAAACAGATTGTAAGAGACAGATCATGGCGAGCAGATTGTAAGGAAGTGCATGTGAGGAGCAAGTCCTGAGGAGAAGCCTATAAGAGACAGGTCACGAAGAGGAGCTTATAGGGAGCATACTATAAGGAAGGGAGTGTGAGGAGCAGGTCCTGAGGAGCAGCTTGTCAGAAGCAGGTCCTGAGGAGAAGCCTATAAAAGACAGGTCAGGAAGAGGGGTTTGTAGTGAGCAGATTATAAGGAAGGGAGTGTGAAGGGCAAGTTGTGAGGAGCAGGTCCTGAGAAGGAGCAGGTCCCAAGAAGCAGATTGTAAGGAAGTGCATGTGAGGAGCAAGTCCTGAGGAGAAGCCTATAAGAGACAGGTCACGAAGAGGAGCTTATTGGGAGCATACCATAAGGAAGGGAGTGTGAGGAGCAGCAGGTCCTGAGCAGCAGCTTGTGAGGAGCAGGTCCTGAGGAAAAGCCTAAAAAAGGCAGGTCAGGAAGAGGAGCCTGTAGGGAGCAGATTATAAGGAAGGGAGTGTGAAGAGCAAGTTGTGAGGAGCAGGTCCTGATAAGCAGCTTGTGAGGACCAAATTATGAGAAGTAGGTCTTGAGTAGAAGTTTGCATGGGGCAGGTCCCAGGGAGCAGATTGGGAGGAGGCGCTCTTGAGGAGCAAGTCAGAGGAAGATCAGGTCCTAAGGAGCTTGTGAGAGGCAGGATGTAAGGAGACACTTGTGAAGGACAGTTTGTGAGGAGACGTGACTGTAGGGTGACGGCTACCTTGTTTTTAGGTAAAATAAATGAAAGGTTGTCAACGCCATCTAGTAACCTAATCTTGTGATGTGTGTGTGTGTGTGTGTATAATGAAATAAGAACTGAATTCAGAATGTTCCCCCTGATGCTAGACCTTCATAGTCCTTTCACAAGGGGCTTTATTTTAGTAGATGAAAATCCCCTAGAATAGTATTTTATTCTCTAGAAGTTTGCAGTCTCTCCCTTCATTGTCTGGCTCTGTGTATTCAGGTATATAATAGGAACCTTAGACCTTCTGGTGGCCGAGGACTACATGATGATCTATCTGAACGGATGTACCCCACGCAATAAAATCCCCCCCATCAACTGGATCAAGCGCTGTTACCAGGCCACGGGAAGACGGTAAGAGCTGAGACATCCCAGAGATCTGGACAAACCATGTAGCGGCTGAATAAGGACAGTGTGGGTGTTAAGGGGAACTCCAAGGACAAGATTTTTTTTAAATCTCCAGGTACCAGACAAAGAACTTGACAGAACTTTTTTTTTTTTTTGGACCACCATAAAATACTGTTAATCAATCATAGACGATTACTGCATTTTTATCAAGATTTTTTGAGCGGTATTTCCCTTTATTTCTTAAAATTTTTGTATTTCTTTTAATGTAATTTTTATTTTAGGTTAAAGAAAAATCTGAAATCTGTCCTTATTGTGCACCCGACGTGGTATTTGAAAGCCTTGCTGGTCATCACGAGGCCTTTTATCAGGTTAGTGTTTTGAAAAAAGTAGGTGTGTGTATATAGATAGATATATATACAGTACAGACCAAAAGTTTGGACACACCTTCTTATTCAAAGAGTTTTCTTTATTTTCAGGACTATGAAGGCATCAAAACTATGAATTAACACATGTGGAATTATATACATAACAAAAAAGTGTGAAACAACTGAAAATATGTCATATTCTAGGTTCTTCAAAGTAGCCACCTTTTGCTTTGATTACTGCTTTGCACACTCTTGGCATTCTCTTGATGAGCTTCAAGAGGTAGTCACCTGAAATGGTTTTCACTTCACAGGTGCCCTGTCAGGTTTAATAAGTGGGATTTCTTGCCTTATAAATGGGGTTGGGACCATCAGTTGTGTTGTGGAGAAGTCAGGTGGATACACAGCTGATAGTCCTACTGAATAGACTGTTAGAATTTGTATTATGGCAAGAAAAAAGCAGCTAAGTGAAGAAAAACGAGTGGCCATCATTACTTTAAGAAATGAAGGTCAGTCAGTCTGAAAAATTGGGAAAACTTTGAAAGTGTCCCCAAGTGCAGTCACAAAAACCATCAAGTACTACAAAGAAACTGGCTCACATGCGGACCGCCCCAGGAAAGGAAGACCAAGAGTCACCTCTGCTGCGGAGGATAAGTTCATCCGAGTCACCAGCCTCAGAAATCGCAGGTTAACAGCAGCTCAGATTAGAGACCAGGTCAATGCCACACAGAGTTCTAGCCGCAGACACATCTCTAGAACAACTGTTAGGAGGAGACTGTGTGAATCAGGCCTTCATTGTAGAATATCTGCTAGGAAACCACTGCTAAGGACAGGCAACAAGCAGAAGAGACCTGTTTGGGCTAAAGAACACAAGGAATGGACATTAGACCAGTGGAAATCTGTGCTTTGGTCTGATGAGTCCAAATTTGAGATCTTTGGTTCCAACCACCGTGTCTTTGTGCGACGCAGAAAAGGTGAACGGATGGACTCTACATGCCTGGTTCCCACCGTGAAGCATGGAGGAGGAGGTGTCATAGTGTGGGGGTGCTTTGCTGGTGACACTGTTGGGGATTTATTCAAAATTGAAGGCATACTGAACCAGCATGGCTACCACAGCATCTTGCAGCGGCATGCTATTCCATCCGGTTTGTGTTTAGTTGGACCATCATTTATTTGTCAACAGGACAATGACCCCAAACACACCTCCAGGCTGTGTAAGGGCTATTTGACCATGAAGGAGAGTGATGGGGTGCTGCGCCAGATGACCTGGCCTCCACAGTCACCGGACCTGAACCCAATCGAGATGGTTTGGGGTGAGCTGGACCGCAGAGTGAAGGCAAAAGGGCCAACAAGTGCTAAGCATCTCTGGGAACTCCTTCAAGACTGTTGGAAGACCATTTCAGGTGACTACCTCTTGAAGCTCATCAAGAGAATGCCAAGAGTGTGCAAAGCAGTAATCAAAGCAAAAGGTGGCTACTTTGAAGAACCTAGAATATGACATATTTTCAGTTGTTTCACACTTTTTTGTTATGTATATAATTCCACATGTGTTAATTCATAGTTTTGATGCCTTCAGTGTGAATCTACAATTTTCATAGACATGAAAATAAAGAAAACTCTTTGAATGAGAAGGTGTGTCCAAACTTTTGGTCTGTACTGTGTGTGTGTGTATGTATGTGTATGTGTGTGTGTGTGTGTGTGTATGTATATATATATATATATATATATATATATATATATATATATATATATATATATTATTTGAACCCCAAAATATTTGTGGACTAGTAACTGGGCGGCAACCATGGAGTGCCTGATGGGGGTTGTCCTCTGAGATCAGCTGTAATCTGTGGATAGATCTGGCAGTAAGTGTTAGATTTCTCTGCAGTGCCCCCGCAGGAGAAATGAGGTATTACACAGTGTCCAGTCATATCAATGGGTTGCCTGTGTAATGTAGGACAGGACAGGTCCTCCGGTGCAAAAGATGCTCTTGATAGCCACTTCCTACTCTAATAGGACCTAAAAAATAAAAAACTGAACAAGCCCTTTAAGTTTATTTTTTATTTTTTTTGTTCCTTTAAGTTCCAAATTTGGAAGAAAGGTGAAATTTGTCAACAGCCTGGCGGACCTGGAGCGGCTCGTTTCGCTAGAGAAGGTTCACATACCGGACTGTATTCAAGAGTGAGTCACCCCCTGCTCTTTCACCCTCTATTAACTATATACCATCAGTGAGTCCAGTTCAGCTGAATGCTCTGCTTTTCTCCGTTTCAGGTTGGACAATTCCTTAAAGCGATAGCTCCTGTGAATTCTTTTGCACTGAATTGCACTCCTAGTGGGAGGTCTGCTGCAATAAACACCAGCGACAACTCATTGGACAGGCTGTAACATTGAGCCGGGGACCTCCATACTCACACAGGAAACCTCGCTAGAAGAGCGTTTCTCGAAGAACGCCATTCTGCACATGAAAAGAAAAGGGGACATAGTGTATTATCTGCTGTTCCAACAGAACGGCGCCACCTGGTGACCAAATTCTCAGGAAAAGTTATACCATGAACAAAAATTTGGGGGCGTTCCTTATGGTGACCCATACGGTGCGCCTTGGTAATATTTATATCAATAAAGTTTTTCGAACACTAACAAGAATTCTAGATGTATTAAAAAAAAAAAAGTTCAGTGCTTTGTGTTCTCTTCAATAAACTTTATTGATCTAATCATATACTTAACAATATGTTGATTACATATTGTTGCGGGTTTAACCTGCAGCCATCATGGAACTTTTTTTTTTATGATTTCATTTTATTTATTTTGGGCTAAAAATAATTTATTCCAGTTGGTCTTTATTAAAAAATGTTCAGCCGTTTTTGAGAAACAGGGGTTAAAAATCAGTCTGTTTCCAGAGTATCACTTCTCAGTCCCATCAGCTGACTGCTCATGTGAGACTCTCCGGACCTCAAACACTTAGGCCTCTTTCAGATGGGTGTTGCAGGAACATGCACGATTTTTCCGCGCGAGTGCAAAACATTGTAATGCATTTGCACTCGCGTGAGAAAAATCGGCATGTTTGGTACTTCACAGAAGTTCGGGCTTGGGATCGGTGTTCTGTATATTGTAGTAGTTTCCCTTATAACATGGTTATAAAGGAAAATAATAGCATTCTGACTACAGAATGCATAGTATAATAGTGCTGGAAGGGTTAAAAAATAAAATAACATTATTTAACTCGCCTTAATCCACTTGATCGCGCAGCCCGGCTTCTCCTCTGTCTTCTTCTTTGCTGTGTGCAGGAAAAGGACCTGTGGTGACGTCACTCCGGTCATCACATGGTCAGTCACATGATCTTTTACCATGGTGATGGATCATGTGATGACCGGAGTGACGTCACCAAAGGTCTTTTTCCTGCACACAGCAAAGAAGACAGAAGAGATGCCGGCTGCGCGAGCAAGTGGATTAAGGTGAGTTAAATTATTATTATTTTCTTTTTTTTTAACCCCTCCAGCCCTATTGTACTGTGCATTCTGTATTCAGAATGCTATTATTTTCCCTTATAACCATGTTATAAGGGAAAATAATAATGATCGGGTCTCCATCCCGATCGTCTCCTAGCAACCGTGTGTGAAAATTGCACCGCATCTGCACTTGCTTGCAGATGCTTGAGATTTTCACGCAACCCCATTCACTTCTATGGGGCCTGCGTTACGTGAAAAACGCACAAAATAGAGCGTGAAAATCACCGCTCGTGTGAACAGCCCCATAGAAATGAATGGGTCCGGATTCAGTGCGGGTGCAATGCGTTCCACTCGCGCACCGCATCCGCGCGGAAAACTCGCCCGTGTGAAAGGGGCCTAACTGCTACAGCTAAACATATCAAACTGGTAAGAATATAGCTTAAGAGAGTGTTTATGAGGTCAGAGGTGAGGCTTCACATGAGCAGTCGGCTGAGGGGTCTGAGAAGTGATACTCTGGAAATAGACTGATTTTTAACCCCTGTAAAAAAACTGCTGAAAATTTTTAATAAAAACCACTTGAAAAATGCAGTCATACAAAAATTGCCCCGAAGGTTTCTATAGCCTTTATAGGTTACACTCCGTACTCTTGGGTAGGGTCTGATAGAGCACAATATTATTATTTTTTTTAAGGTGCCCCAAATAGTTAATGTATTGGTCCTATCTACAAATTAACAATTAAAGTGTTCTCCTTTAAAAAAAAATGCCAAAAAGTTGCTGTTTACATTGTTAAAGGGACGCGCCACCTTTTATTTGTGTCTATAATCAATAAATATTGAAATCCAGCCTGTTTATCATATATGGTCAGGATCGGTTTTCGCTGTTTTGTTCAACAGGAAGTGACACGTTTTTGCCTGGAAACCACCACTAAGCTGCTGTTGACAGATCCTTCATCCTTACACTGTGTTTGTCGATCGGCCTTTGCCTTACTGATTTAATTTAAATACGTAACTCGCATACTAGATGTTTGTACATGTGAGCAGCAGGTCAAGCTGCACAAGGTATAATTAAATAAAATCCGTCAACAGCATCAAACCTACTTGCTGTTGGTTTCCATGTCAAAAAAAGGAAAAATGTAAAAAAATAGATAACGACAGAAAATGTAGCGATCACCGATTTCAAAGATGGTGGATATCACACTGCTGATTATGGAGCTATTATTATTATTATTTTTTTTAAGAGATACTACCTATATATTGTACTTTTTGTTCCCCCCCCCCCCCCCCCCGGGATGCCTTACGTTTGACTATTTGTACTTTTCATGTTTTCTATGTGCCGATGTTAATAAACTCCTTTTATATGCTGATGGATGTCATTGTAGTGCGGTTTTATAAAATCCTGCCACTAGATGGTGCACAGAGACCTCGCACATCGCCACCTGGTGACGCAGAACAGACGGCGGGGTATACGCTGATCTTTCATAAGTCTCTGTTCACTAGAAGAAGGCCTGATGAGTGTAAGCACACGGTGGCGGAAGGCCACTGCAAGGAAAACTACAGTGCGGTATACTTTATGTCGATATATGGCAGGCCTCCGTCGCAGATAAGACTTGAGTGAATATTTCCAATGGAAGGCTGGGAGGTAATGTATACACAGGCTTAGACAGGTGAATCCCCCGGTGGGCCCCTAGACCCCGGCAGGGACCCCACGACCAGTCATCTGGTAGCGTCTTGCTGCTGCCTTTACAAGTGGGCCCCCAGAATGAATTTTACGGTGCATGCAGAGCCTTAAGGGTCATGCACACGACCATATGTATTTTGCGGTCCGCAAAAAACAAACGGAGGACATCCGTTTTTTTGCGGATCCATTGTAACGACGCCTGTCCTTGTCCGCAAAACGGACAAGAATAGAACATGCTCTATTTACTTGCGGACATACGGAATGCACACGGAGTCATTTCCACACGGAAAATAAATACGTTCATGTGCATGAGCCCTGAGCGTCATTCACACATCCGTGATAAGATGGTCCGTGTGTCCGTTTTTTGCTCTACGTGTTTCACTGACACTGTACAGCTCCTTCTAATGGTCCAGGCATAGAAACACAGATGACATCCTTTTTTTGCGGATCCATTGTAACGACGCCTGTCCTTGTCCGCAAAACGGACAAGAATAGAACAAGCTCTATTTACTTGCGGACATACGGAATGCACACGGAGTCATTTCCGTTTTAAAAAATACAGAAGAGACACAGAAAATAAATACGTTCATGTGCATGAGCCCTGAGCGTCATTCACACATCCGTGATAAGATGGTCCGTGTGTCCGTTTTTTGCTCCTTCTAATGGTCCATGCATAGAAACATGGATGACATCTGTGTTGCGTCCTTGTTTTTCACGGAACGCAGACAAAATAGAGCATGCTTCCGGATGTGTGAATGCAAAGATTAAAAGGAATGGTGTGTGCTGTCCGTGAATCACTGACGTGTGAAGACGCCTTAGGCTAGGGTCACAGCGCGAATCACGTGTTACCGTGACCTCAAACTTGCCAAACCGACCCTGCTGTACTTATTTTTTTGTTATTCTGGGGTGGTGGTTGCGACCCTATGGCTGTGTGAAGATCGCCGTGTAGCCCCAGCCTTAACCTTTGACGACATGTGCCACGGTGTCGGGCAAATTTCCGCAACTGAAACGACGGAGCGCTTCCGTGGGGTTTCGTCCCATACTTCCCTTCCGCAAAAAGATAGAACATGTCCTATCTTTTTACGGAACGGCCGGATTGCAGACCAATTAAAGTGAATGGGTCCGCGATCCGCTGCCCCACTGTGGGTGTTCGTACATTGGGGCGAGCACACGTTCGTCTGCAAGAGGCCTAAGGTAAATGATGAATGAGAGGGGCCCGCGCCCCGTCCCCTTTTTCCGCCACTTCACAAAAGTGTTGTGAGTGGGGTAAAGTCACAGATTTTGTCACGACCCAAATACGGCAAAAAGTAGCATTAAACAAATAATAGACGAGCGCCAGAGTGCCTGCCCTACGACACATCCCTCCCTCTAGGCCCCGTCTATACCATTTTTCTTTTTCCCCAGTGACCACACAAAAACGGATGTTTTTGAACAGAATTGCATTTATTGTGCACAAACAGATCTCATTTCCAGCAGCTCTCCGCACAATGACACATTGGAATTGGCTTTTCCAGATCTGATTACATAGAGCGACTCAGGATTTATCAAAGCACAAAAAAAAAAAAAATCTGTATCCAAGCTCCGGAAATAGTCCCGCTATTCCGGAATAATGACATATTACAGACCGGCTGCACAGTAACAGTCCATGATGATTGTATATAAGAGTTGAGTATTTTATTGCTGCGGTGGTCGTCTAGCTGTCATTGTAGAAATACTGGAGTACACGAAGTGGCGGGCAATACACAGAGGCTGATAGCAAACCCAAAGCGATGGAAAGCAAAATATATATATAAAAAAATTCAATAAAACCTATAAAATGGGATTTTATTTTGATATAGTATTAGGTGGGAGTGACTCCTTCAGGACAGAGGCGTATAAGAACAAGCTTTGGGTAAATGATCACATAAGGGGGTGTCTGACCATTCACTACTTGCTGGTCCCTTTCGAAACCCAGGAAATGAGCTCTCGACCAATCACAGGTGGAGGCGGGTCCCCACTGCAGCCTGTGATTGGTTGAACAGTTGCTTCCTGCATGTCGGGAGGAAGCAGAGACGGGCCGGGGATCTTAAGGCTTTGGAACGGGAGCGTTGTGCGCTGAGTGAGATTATTTCAGACCATGTGGAACCTTTTAATGGTCAGACAATCCCTTTAAATGTTTGACACGGATGGATTTCTATGGGCAAAATAGGGTAACAAAAAATTATATAAACTCGCCGATCGTGTGGAGACGAGCGCATTTTTCAAGAAAAATGTAACACAACTGAACAGTAAGGGGCTGTTCACACGGCAGAATTCGCCAAAATTTAAACGTTGATGGGACTGAAGCCTTGACTGTGTCAAGTAACGGTCAAGTCCCTTCCAGGCATTGTGTCCGGAGGGATGCCACTTGAAGCCGCGTTGAGTGTCCGCTCATGGTTTCACTCCATTCAATGGAGCTAAGCAGATCCGTGGAGTACGCGGCAGACTTTAACAGCATCAAAATCCACCAGGTGAATGTACCCTTAAAGGCTAGGTACATCTTCGGAGGAATTTTTTTTTTATGATTGCATGTACTTCACTTTTGGCTAAAAATCTTTTTTTCAATTGGCCTTTATTAAAAGTATTGAGCCTTTCTGTCACAAAGGATTAACAGTTTTTCTAGCTGTGTGACGGGTACTTTCACTTTCACTTTGTGCCGAGTAACCCTTATCTCTAAACTACTAAGAAGTCATAAACATTTACTTAGTCCACATTCTTATCAGTAAGATAAGTGAGCTATAATGAGTGTGTATAATGTCAGAGAGCAGAGATAAGGAGCCTGTCAGCTCCCCAACTGACTGAAAAGACAGAAAATCCAAAGGATGTTACTAGAGCATCTCAGCTCTGTACAAAATAAAGGCTCCATAAATGTTAAAAATTATTTTTAGCACAAAATAAGTACAATGCAATGATAAAAAAAAATGCCCCCAAAGGTGAACATAGCCTTTAAATTAATACAGATTATTTTTTTTCTTCCCTCAGTTGTGCTGGGTTATTAAAATAAAAAAAGTGATAAAAAAATATCCAAAGCTTCTTCTTACAGCCTTGGAGCCTTCATTGGAGTCTTTCTTAAGCTACTTTTATGCATTTTTAACACAAACATTTCAAACAAAATTCTCTGAAAAAAGCTTTGAAATTTAACTTAATTTTTAAGATTGAAAAAAAAAAAGAAAAGAAAATTCTAATAGAGTTAGTTCATACAAGGAATGTTTACTATATAGGTAAAAATGTGCGCACAGTGATAGGAGAGACCCCCGGTGACTACAGTAGTCCGTATGCAACGCGTCAGCTCTTCACGTAGCGGTTTGGATGCGGAGGTAGCAGATTTTGAGACGTCTTATTACGGTTATATTTTAGCCATTTATTGCATAATTTCAAGTGCAGTTTTCTGTCATAGATTTTTATAAGGCAGTATTGACTAATCCTCTAGGACAGCTATCGGTAACGTTATGTCATGTATGATCTGCTAGGAACACGCAAAAACATTTCTACAAATTCTATTACTACATAGATTTTTTTCGCCAATTTTTTTACCTTTTTTTTTTTTCATGTTAATCAAAGTAAGAAAATAAAAACACGTCATTATCTCCTAAAATGCTCATTTCTATAGAATACTATTGAGGCAGGACCCTTGAAGGTGAAAATTCATGGAATTTTTGACGGATTGGTTCCCCAGGTGTGAAATATGATGGAATGTGGAGTGAGGGAGAGGCGAGGATTGATGGGACTTATATAGCAGTCTATGAAGTGCTCTCGGTTACACAATCTGGCATCGCTTCAATCATTCCGGACGTTCCAAAAAATAATAAAAGACAGATAATCCACGGCGTAGCTCAGACAGCAGGAATCTCCATGAAAAAAGCTATTACATATTTATAATATTCTAGAAAAATATTGCACATTCTTCAGATATTTCTGTATCAGTTCTCCAAAAAATGTTTCCAGGAAAAAATTTAAATCATTTTGTTTGGAAGATTGAATAACTTATCCAGTGATTGCAGCGCGGCGCTTTGTTCCTGCTCCTCCTTAATGTGCTCGATCCCTGAAATTACAAAAAGATAAGTTATACATTTAAATTTTCTTTTATTAATTTTTGCTTTTGAAAATTGCTTTCACTTAAGTTCCAGATGATGGCGCTAGAGCACAAGAGATGATGGTTCGGAGCGGGTGGGGAACGTACGCCCACATACTCATCAGCGCTGGAATGTTAATCCATTTAGAAGTATTAAGAATTTGCTAATTGGAAGCTATTTAATGTAAGTCAATTATAGAAACAGACCAAATCAAATTAGTAATTCTGAGCAGAAGCAATTACTTCCAAATATTCAGAAACTGTGTGCTTTTCTAATGGTCAGAAAGGAGGGTTATACTGTTCTCAGCGCTGCCCCCTACTGGGTACTGTACTTAGTATTAACTACTGAAGATTACCAAAGTACTTATATCTCAGGGACATAACTAAAATAATACTGCACCTACGTACAAGAATATTACTGCAATAATGCTGCTCATATGTATAGGAATATAACTACTATAATACTGCCTCCTATGTACAAGAATATAACTACTATAATACTGCCTCCTATGTACAAGAATATAACTACTATAATACTGCTCCTATGTACAAGATATAACTACTATATAACTGCTCCTATGTACAAGAATATAACTACTATAATACTGCTCCTATGTACAAGAATATACTACTATAATACTGCGCCTATGTACAAGATATAACTACTATACTACTGCTCCTATGACAAGAATATAAACTACTATAATACTGCTCCTATGTACAAGAATATAACTACTGTAACACTGCTCCTATGTACAAGAATATAACTACTATAATACTGTTCCTATGTACAGGAATATAACTACTATAATACTGCCCTATGTACAAGAATATACTACTATAATACTGTCCTATGTACAAGAATATAACTACTATAATACTGCTCCTATGTACAAGAATATAACTACTATAATACTGCCTCCTATGTACAAGAATATACTACTATAAGTACTGCTCCTAATGTACAAGAATATAACTACTATAATACTGTTCCTAGGTACAGGAATATAACTACTATAATACTGCTCCTATGTACAAGAATATAACCACTATAATACTGCTCCTATGTACAAGAATATAACTACTATATATGCCCCCTATGTACAAGAATATAACTACTATAATACTGCCTGCCTATGTGTACCGAAAGAACTACTATAATACTGCTCCTATGTACAAGAATATAACTACTATAATACTGCTCCTATGTACAAGAATATAACTACTATAATACTGCTCCTATGTACAAGAATATAACTACTATAATACTGCTCCTATGTACAAGATATAACTACTATAATACTGCTCCTATGTACAAGAATATAACTACTATAATACTGCTCCTATGTACAAGAATATAACTACTATAATACTGCTCCTATGTACAAGAATATAACTACTATAATACTGCTCCTATGTACAAGAATATAACTACTATAATACTGCCTCCTATGTACAAGAATATAACTACTATAATACTGCCCTATGTACAAGAATATAACTACTATAATACTGCTCCTATGTACAAGAATATAACTACTATAATACTGCTCCTATGTACAAGAATATAACTACTATAATACTGCCCTATGTACAAGAATATAACTACTATAATACTGCTCCTATGTACAGAATATAACTACTATAATACTGCTCCTATGTACAAGAATATAACTACTATAATACTGCTCCTATGTACAAGAATATAACTACTATAATACTGCTCCTATGTACAAGAATATAACTACTATAATACTGCCTCCTATGTACAAGAATATAACTACTATAATACTGCTCCTATGTACAAGAATATAACTACTATAATACTGTCTCCTATGTACAGGAATATAACTACTATAATACTGCTCCTATGTACAAGAATATAACTACTATAATCTGCTCCTATGTACAAGAATATAACTACTATAATATGCCTCCTATGTACAAGAATATAACTACTATAATACTGCCTCCTATGTACAAGAATATAATACTATAATACTGCTCCTATGTACAAGAATATAACTACTATAATACTGCTCCTATGTACAAGAATATAACTACTATAATACTATGCTCCTATGTACAAGAATATAACTACTATAATACTGCTCCTATGTACAAGAATATAACTACTATAATACTGGCCTCCTATGTACAAGAATATAACTACTATAATACTGCCTCCTATGTACAGAATATAACTACTATAATACTGCTCCTATGTACAAGAATATAACTACTATAATACTGCTCCTATGTACAAGAATATAACTACTATAATACTGCTCCTATGTAAAGAATATAACTACTATAATACTGCTCCTATGTACAAGAATATAACTACTATAATACTGCTCCTATGTACAAGAATATAACTACTATAATACTGCTCCTATGTACAAGAATATAACTACTATAATACTGCTCCTATGTACAAGAATATAACTACTATAATACTGCTCCTATGTACAAGAATATAACTACTATAATACTGCTCCTATGTACAAGAATATAACTACTATAATACTGCTCCTATGTACAAGAATATAACTACTATAATACTGCTCCTATGTACAGAATATAAACTACTATAATACTGCTCCTATGTACAAGAATATAACTACTATAATACTGCTCCTATGTACAAGAATATAACTACTATAATACTGCTCCTATGTACAGAATATAACTACTATAATACTGCTCCTATGTACAAGGAATATAACTACTATAATACTGCTCCTATGTACAAGAATATACTACTATAATACTGCTCCTATGTACAGGAATATAACTACTATAATACTGCTCCTATGTACAAGAATATAACTACTATAATACTGCTCCTATGTACAAGGAATATAACTACTATAATACTGCTCCTATGTACAAGATATAACTACTATAATACTGCTCCTATGTACAAGAATATAACTACTATAATACTGCTCCTATGTACAAGAATATAACTACTATAATACTGCCTCCTATGTACAAGAATATAACTACTATAATACTGCTCCTATGTACAAGAATATAACTACTATAATACTGCTCCTATGTACAAGGAATATAACTACTATAATACTGCTCCTATGTACAAGAATATAACTACTATAATACTGCTCCTATGTACAAGAATATAACTACTATAATACTGCTCCTATGTACAGGAATATAACTACTATAATACTGCTCCTATGTACAGGAATATAACTACTATAATACTGCTTCCTATGTACAAGAATATAACTACTATAATACTGCCTCCATATGTACAAGAATATAACTACTATAATACTGCTCCTATGTACAAGAATATAACTACTATAATACTGCTCCTATGTACAAGAATATAACTACTATAATACTGCTCCTATGTACAAGAATATAACTACTATAATACTGCTCCTATGTACAATAATATAACTACTATAATACTGCTCCTATGTACAAGAATATAACTACTATAATACTGCTCCTATGTACAAGAATAACTACTATAATACTGCTCCTATGGATAAGAATATAACTACTATAATACTGCTCCTATGTACAAGAATATAACTACTATAATACTGCTCCTATGTACAAGAATATAACTACTATAATACTGCTCCTATGTACAAGAATATAACTACTATAATACTGCTCCTATGTACAAGAATATAACTACTATAATACTGCTCCTATGTACAGAATATAACTACTATAATACTGCTCCTATGTACAGAATATAACTACTATAATACTGCTCCTATGTACAAGAATATAACTACTATAATACTGCTCCTATGTACAAGAATATAACTACTATAATACTGCTCCTATGTACAAGAATATAACTACTATAATACTGCTCCTATGTACAGAATATAACTACTATAATACTGCTCCTATGTACAAGAATATAACTACTATAATACTGCTCCTATGTACAAGAATATAACTACTATAATACTGCTCCTATGTACAAGAATATAACTACTAATACTACTCCTATGTACAAGAATATAACTACTATAATACTGCTCCTATGTACAAGAATATAACTACTATAATACTGCCTCCTATGTACAAGAATATAACTACTATAATAATGCTCCTATGTACAAGAATATAACTACTATAATACTGCCTCCTATTACAAGAATATACTACTATAGTACTGCTCCTATGTACAAGAATATAACTACTATAATACTGCTCCTATGTACAAGATATACTACTATAGATACTGCTCCTATGTACAAGAATATAACTACTATAATACTGCCCTATGTACAAGAATATAACTACTATAATACTGCTCCTAGGTACAAGAATATAACTACTATAATACTGCTCCTATGTACAGAATATAACTACTATAATACTGCTCCTATGTACAAGGAATATAACTACTATAATACTGCTCCTATGTACAGAATATAACTACTATAATACTGCTCCTATGTACAAGAATATAACTATCTATAATACTGCTCCTATGTACAAGAATATAACTACTATAATACTGCTCCTATGTACAAGAATATACTACTATAGTACTGACTCCTATGTACAAGAATATAACTACTATAACTGATCCGATGCCTATGTACAAGAATATAACTACTATAATACTGCTCCTATGTACAAGAAATAACTACTATAATACTGCTCCTATGTACAAGAATATAACTACTATAATACTGCTCCTATGTACAAGATACTACCTCCTATTAAGAATATAACTACTATAATACTGCTCCTATGTACAAGAATATAACTACTATAATACTAGCTCCTATGTACAAGAATATAACTACTATAATACTGCTCCTATGTACAAGAATATACTACTATAATACTTGCTCCTATGTACAAGAATATAACTACTATAATACTGCTCCTATGTACAAGAATATAACTACTATAATACTGCTCCTATGTACAAGAATATAACTACTATAATACTGCCTCCTATGTACAAGAATATAACTACTATAATACTGCTCCTATGTACAAGAATATAACTACTATAGTACTGCTCCTATGTACAAGAATATAACTACTATAATACTGCTCCTATGTACAAGAATATAACTACTATAATACTGCTCCTATGTACAAGAATATAACTACTATAATACTGCTCCTATGTACAAGAATATAACTACTATAATACTGCTCCTATGTACAAGAATATAACTACTATAATACTGCTCCTATGTACAAGAATATAACTACTATAATACTGCTCCTATGTACAAGAATATAACTACTATAATACTGCCTCCTATGTACAAGAATATAACTACTATAATACTGATCCTATGTACAAGAATATAACTACTATAATACTGCTCCTATGTACAAGAATATAACTACTATAATACTGCTCCTATGTACAAGAATATAACTACTATAATGCTGCTCCCATGCAAAAGAATATACTATAATACTGCTCCTATGTACAAGAATAAACTATAATACTGCTCTCCTATGTACAAGAATATAACTACTATAATACTGCTCCTATGTACAAGAATATAACTACTATAATACTGCTCCTATGTACAAGAATATAACTACTATAATACTGCTCCTATGTACAAGAATATAACTACTATAATACTGCTCCTATGTACAAGATATAACTACTATAATACTGCTCCTATGTACAAGAATATAACTACTATAATACTGCTCCTATGTACAAGAATATAACTACTATAATACTGCTCCTATGTACAAGAATATAACTACTATAATACTGCTCCTATGTACAAGAATATAACTACTATAATACTGCTCCTATGTACAAGAATATAACTACTATAATACTGCTCCTATGTACAAGAATATAACTACTATAATACTGCTCCTATGTACAAGAATATAACTACTATAATACTGCTCCTATGTACAAGAATATAACTACTATAATACTGCTCCTATGTACAAGAATATAACTACTATAATACTGCCTCCTATGTACAAGAATATAACTACTATAATACTGCTCCTATGTACAAGAATATAACTACTATAATACTGCTCCTATGTACAAGAATATAACTACTATAATACTGCTCCTATGTACAAGAATATAACTACTATAATACTGCTCCTATGTACAAGAAATAACTACTATACTGCTCCTATGTACAAGATATAACTACTATAATACTGCCTCCTATGTACAAGATATAACTACTATAATACTGCCTCCTATGTACAAGAATATAACTACTATTAATACTGCCTCCTATGTACAAGAATATAACTACTATATACTGCTCCTATGTACAAGAATATAACTACTATATACTGCTCCTATGTACAAGAATATAACTCTATAATACTGCTCCTATGTACAAAGACATATAACTACGGTATAATACTGCTTCCTGGTGTACAAGAATTAACTACTATAATACTGCTCTATGTACAAGAATATAACTACTATAGTACTGCTCCTATGTACAAGAATATAACTACTATAATACTGCTCCTATGTACAAGAATATAACTACTATAATACTGCTCCTATGTACAAGAATATAACTACTATAATACGCTCCTATGTACAAGAGACTACTCATAATACGCCTCCTATGTACCAGATTAACTACTATTACTGCTCCTATGTACAAGAATTAACTACTATACTACGCTCCTATGTACAAGAATATAACTACTATAATACTACTCCTATGTACAAGAATATAACTATATAACTACGCTCCTATGTACAAGAATATAACTACTATAATACTATCCCTATGTACAAGAATATAACTACTATAATACTGCTCCTATGTACAAGAATATAACTACTATAATACTGCTCCTATGTACAAGAATATAACTACTATAATACTGCTCCTATGTACAAGAATATAACTACTATAAGTACTGCTCCTATGTACAGAATAATAACTACTATAATACTGCTCCTATGTACAAGAATATAACTACTATAATACTGCCTCCTATGTACAAGAATATACTACTATAATACTACTCCTATGTACAAGAATAACTACTATAATACTGCTCCTATGTACAAGAATATAACTACTATAATACTGCTCCTATGTACAAGAATATAACTACTATAATACTGCTCCTATGTACAAGAATATAACTACTATAATACTGCTCCTATGTACAAGAATATAACTACTATAATACTGCTCCTATGTACAAGAATATAACTACTATAGTACTGCTCCTATGTACAAGAATATAACTACTATAATACTGCTCCTATGTACAAGAATATAACTACTATAATACTGCTCCTATGTACAAGAATATAACTACTATAATACTACTCCTATGTACAAGAATATAACTACTAGATACTGCTTCCTAGGTACAAGAATACTATAGATACTGCTCCTATGTACAAGAATATAACTACTATAATACTGCTCCTATGTACAAGAATATAACTACTATAATACTGCTCCTATGTACAAGAATATAACTACTATAATACTGCTCCTATGTACAAGAATATAACTACTATAATACTGCTCCTATGTACAAGAATATAACTACTATAATACTGCTCCTATGTACAGAATATAACTACTATATACTGCTCCTATGTACAAGAATATAACTACTATAAGTACTGGCTCCTATGTACAAGAATATAACTACTATAATACTGCTCCTATGTACAAGAATATAACTACTATAATACTGCTCCTATGTACAAGAAATATAACTACTATAATACTGCTCCTATGTACAAGAATATAACTACTATAATACTGCTCCTATGTACAAGAATATAACTACTAGAATACTAGCTCCTATGTACAAGAATATAACTACTATAATTACTGCTCCTATGTACAAGAATATACTACTATAATACTGCTCCTATGTACAAGAATAGAACTACTATAATACTGCTCCTATGTACAAGAATATAACTACTATAATACTGCTCCTATGTACAAGAATATAACTACTATAATACTGCTCCTATGTACAAGAATATAACTATAATACTGCTCCTATGTACAAGAATATACTACTATAATACTGCTCCTATGTACAAGAATATACTATAATACTGCTCCTATGTACAAGAATATAACTACTATAATACTGCTCCTATGTACAAGAATATAACTACTATACTACTGCTCCTATGTACAAGAATATAACTACTATAATACTGCTCCTATGTACAAGAATATAACTACTATAATACTGCTCCTATGTACAAGAATATAACTACTATAATACTGCTCCTATGTACAAGAATATACTACTATACTGCTCCTATGTACAAGAATATAACTACTATAATACTGCTCCTATGTACAAGAATATACTACTATAATACTGCTCTCTATGTACAAGAATATAACTACTATAATACTGCTCCTATGTACAAGAATATAACTACTATAATACTGCCTCCTATGTACAAGAATTATAACTACTATAATACTGCCTCCTATGTACAAGAATATAACTACTATAATACTACTCCTATGTACAAGAATATAACTACTATAGTACTGCTCCTATGTACAAGAATATAACTTCTATAGTACTGCTCCTAGTACCCAGAATATAAACTACTATAATACTGCTCCTATGTACAAGAATAAACTACCCCATACATAATACTCCTATGTACAAGAATATAAACTACTATAATACTAGCTCCTATGTACAAGAATATAACTACTATAATACTGCTCCTATGTACAAGAATATAACTACTATAATACTAGCTCCTATGTACAAGAATATAATACTATAATACTGCTCCTAGTACAAGAATATAACTACTATAATACTGCTCCTATGTACAAGAATATAACTACTATAATACTGCTCCTATGTACAAGAATATAACTACTATAATACTGCTCCTATGTACAAGAATATAACTACTATAATACTGCTCCTATGATACAAGAATAAACTACTATAATACTGCTCCTATGTACAAGAATATAACTACTATAATACTGCCTCCTATGTACAGGAATATAACTACTATAATACTGCCCCCTGGCAGTGTGTGCCAGCAGCGCGGTCTTACAGTGTGTATAGCTACAAGATCCTGGAGTTGCTCCATGGTCTATCGCGGTTTCCTTTCGATCTCATATGATCTTGCATCGGAGCGGCCTGTAAAAGAAGACGTCCACAGATGATACAGTGCGGTGGTCGTAGATTGTATGACTGTGTACAGTCAGCAGCTATACAGTTCTGTGCTGCCCCCCACAGGACATAAGGTAAGTAGCGGACCTACCATGGAAAGTCCGTCTCCAGAGGCCATGTCTCCTGAGCCGATATGTGTCAGATGGACAAAGTTCATGGGTTCTCCTATCATGGAGCGATCAATCCTTCTCCTCTTCTTCTGCATCAGACAAAGCACATGGTGAAGCCATTGTGTATCCGACATAAACAGGTGTATCTAAGGCTGTCATACGTGATACCATCTGCTGAGCTGTGTATCTAATCCTATCCTGTGTGATACTGTCTGCTGAGCTGTGTATCTAATCCTATCCTGTGTGATACTGTCTGCCGAGCTGTGTATCTAATCCTGTCCTGTGTGATACTGACTGCTGAGCTGTGTATCTAATCCTATCCTGTGTGATACTGTCTGCTGAGCTGTGTATCTAATCCTATCCTGTGTGATACTGTCTGCTGAGCTGTGTATCTAATCCTATCCTGTGTGATACTGTCTGCTGAGCTGTGTATCTAATCCTATCCTGTGTGATACTGACTGCTGAGCTGTGTATCTAATCCTATCCTGTGTGATACTGTCTGCTGAGCTGTGTATCTAATCCTATCCTGTGCGATACTGTCTGCTGAGCTGTGTATCTAATCCTATCATGTGTGATACTGTCTGCTGAGCTGTGTATCTAATCCTATCCTGTGTGATACTGCCTGCTGAGCTGTGTATCTAATCCTATCCTGTGTGATACTGCCTGCTGAGCTGTGTATCTAATCCTATCCTGTGTGATACTGTCTGCTGAGCTGTGTATCTAATCCTATCCTGTGTGATACTGTCTGCTGAGCTGTGTATCTAAGCCTATCCTGTGTGATACTGTCTGCTGAGCTGTGTATCTAATCCTATCCTGTGTGATACTGTATGCTGAGCTGTGTATCTAATCCTATCATGTGTGATACTGACTGCTGAGCTGTGTATCTAATCCTATCCTGTGTGATACTGACTGCTGAGCTGTTTATCTAATCCTATCCTGTGTGATACTGTCTGCTGAGCTGTGTATCTAATCCTATCCTGTGTGATACACTCTGCTGAGCTGTGTATCTAATCCTATCCTGTGTGATACTGTCTGCTGAGCTGTGTATCTAATCCTATCCTGTGTGATACTGTCTGCTGAGCTGTGTATCTAATCCTCTCCTGTGTGATACTGTCTGCTGAGCTGTGTATCTAATCCTATCCTGTGTGATACTGTCTGCTGAGCTGTGTATCTAATCCTATCCTGTGTGATACTGTCTGCTGAGCTGTGTATCTAATCCTATCCTGTGTGATACTGTCTGCTGAGCTGTGTATCTAAGCCTATCCTGTGTGATACTGTCTGCTGAGCTGTGTATCTAATCCTATCCTGTGTGATACTGTCTGCTGAGCTGTGTATCTAATCCTATCCTGTGTGATACTGACTGCTGAGCTGTGTATCTAATCCTATCCTGTGTGATACTGTCTGCTGAGCTGTGTATCTAATCCTATCCTGTGTGATACTGTCTGCTGAGCTGTTTATCTAATCCTATCCTGTGTGATACTGTCTGCTGAGCTGTGTATCTAATCCTATCCTGTGTGATACACTCTGCTGAGCTGTGTATCTAATCCTATCCTGTGTGATACTGTCTGCTGAGCTGTGTATCTAATCCTATCCTGTGTGATACTGTCTGCTGAGCTGTGTATCTAATCCTATCCTGTGTGATACTGTCTGCTGAGCTGTGTATCTAATCCTATCCTGTGTGATACTGCCTGCTGAGCTGTGTATCTAATCCTATCCTGTGTGATACTGTCTGCTGAGCTCTGTATCTAATCCTATCCTGTGTGATACTGCCTGCTGAGCTGTGTATCTAATCCTATCCTGTGTGATACTGCCTGCTGAGCTGTGTATCTAATCCTATCCTGTGTGATACAGTCTGCTGGGCTGTGTATCTAATCCTATCCTGTGTGATACTGTCTGCTGAGCTGTGTATCTAATCCTATCCGGTGTGATACTGTCTGCTGAGCTGTGTATCTAATCCTATTCTGTGTGATACTGTCTCAGGTAACCACATGCAGCGTGTCAGGGAGTATAAGTCAGGCAGAACATGACCGGAGTAGTGGGGGGTGTTTGTGGTAGTACTGCTCTGTGGGTTGCTATCTCTGCCTCCAGGCCCTCCCCTTAAGGGCAGTGGCAGATCAGTGAGGACACATGGGTGGCAGCTGTACTTAGGAGTACACACATGTTCCTGGCTGATAGTATACCCCTACATGTGTGTGAGGGGAATGTTTCCTCACTGCCTTGATAATTTACTGAAATCCTCTGCGTGCTGTGGGGCTGTGTCGGTGCAGGGCTGGGCCTTCCTGTTTTCACCACCTCGGCAGTTTCCTGTAGACACTTACACACTGAAGACACGGCTTTCTCAAGAACCTGGTGAAGGTCATGGACACCTCTGTATTACACACAGCTGTAGATTGTCACAGCTCCGCCCCCGTGCATCCCTGAACCCCTCTCCTCTGGACTCTGCCTTAAAGTCTCCACTTCAGACAATCCCTACTTGTTAGAAAGGTCTGTGGACATCAAGCTGATCCTAAGGTGTCCCCCTCTATCCGTGGAGCAGCCTCTCAGTAACTGCTCACTTTCCCTGCAGCGCCTCCACAGGGGAGATCAGGTATTACAATGGACAGGTCCTCCAGAGAGAGATGTTTCTCGTAGTGAAGAGGTGACGACTCTGACCAGAGGACCCCCCCCCCCCACCCGTTAACTCAGAATACCCGAAGTAGGTAAATGAAATTATGTTTCCTAAACTAGACAACCCCTTTAAAAAGTTTAAAAAAACTGGCCCTTTAAGAAGCCCTTCGCTGTTACGGTTTCACCAAATTTATTACCGGCTGTTAATTTCTAATGAAACATAACATTCAGTGCGGCCCCCGGCAGTGAGGGGCGGAGGACACCGGGAGGTCTGGGGGAATGTAAGAAATTCCTTAAAAATCAGCCAAACAGCGCGTCAATTATTAACCCGTGCAGGGAGGGGGCGCCACTCTACAAGCTGCTCCGTCCCCTTACTGTCACACTTCACAGGAACGACGCTATTGTGGCTCCATGTTTAACGTTTTTTCTTCAGTTATCTATGGCGGTATTATATGAGCACTGTATTGTGGTATTATATAAGCCCTGTGAGGTGGTATTATCTGAGCTCAGTATGGCA
The DNA here is from genome assembly GCF_014858855.1 of Bufo gargarizans. Lineage (NCBI taxonomy): Eukaryota > Metazoa > Chordata > Amphibia > Anura > Bufonidae > Bufo > Bufo gargarizans. Next base: position 278,472 of record NW_025334175.1, on the reverse strand, counting down.
GTATCATCTGAGCTCAGTATGGCGGTATTATATGAGCCCTGTGTGGCAGTATTCTTTGAGCTATATATGGTGGTATTATATGAGCTCTGGTAACGTTATATAAGCTCTAGATGAATATATTATATGAGCACTGTATAGTGGTATTATATGACTATTAGATGGTAGCATTATATAATCTCTAGAGATGAAGATATATGAGAACTGTATAAGATGGTATTATATGACATCTGCAAGACGGTGTCATATGAACTCAGTATGGCAGTATCATATGAGCTCAGTATGGCAGTATCATATGAGCTCAGTATGGCAGTATCATATATGCTCAGTAAGGCAGTATTATATGAGCTCACTGTTGCAGTATCATATGAGCTCAGTATGGCAGTATTATATATGTTCATTATGGCAGTATTATATGAGCTTAGTATGGCAGTATTATATGAGCTTAGTATGGCAGTATTATATGAGCACAGTATGGTAGTATTATATATACTCAGTATTGCAGTATTATATATGCTCAGTATGGCAGTATTATATATGCTCAGTATGGCAGTATTATATATACTCAGTATGGCAGTATTATATGAGCTTAGTATGGCAGTATTATATGAGCTTAGTATGGCAGTATTATATGAGCTCAGTATGGCAGTATTATATGTGCTCAGTATGGCAGTATTATATGTGTTCATTATGGCAGTATTATATGTGCTCTGTCTGTAAACAAACCCAGCAGGATATTCTTGTCTCCGGTGTCTGTATACTGATGGAGGCAGTAACCTCGGCAGTGTGAATGCTGTCATTTCACTGCTCCCGCTGCCCTGGGCCACCCCTGTAGATAAACACCAGGGCGTGTGGTGGCGGTAGGGTGGGGGGGGCCGGGGTTATCAGTAATTATTAAGAAACAAATATTTCTGTGTTCTGTGAGGTTTAGATATTTGGCGGTGTCTTCAGCCTCTGCCAGTGTTCTGCAGCCTCCTGCCTCACAGGAAAACATCTGCTGATCACTCATTCCATGATATGAAGTGTTAACATCCTGGAGAACCCCTTTAATTTCCATAAAAGGGGCGGGGCTGTGACAACTGTCAGCCTAGTCACTAAGAGAAAGTGGTTGTCTCCCTGTCTCAAACATGGTGGATCCCATCTGATCAAATGGCGAATGGGTGAACAGGTAAAGCAAGGGTAGACATAGTATAAAACCGCCATATAACCACCGACTTACCGGTTGTGGCTTTTCTACCACACAGCAGCCTAGTTTATGCCAAAAGTCGCTCATTTTTGAGACTTCCAGTTTGGTTCTAATTCTGTGTGGCCGACGCCAGAAGATCCCGAGTCGGATCAGAAGAAATCCTCGAAGGAAACGGGTCGGATCACTCCATCAGACAGCGCTCTCAGCGATAGCCTGCCGACTATGCTCTTACCGCTAAGGGAGGACAAATCTTTTTGTTTACCTGCAATTAAAAAAAAAGTTATAAAATATATATAAATATGCAAAATATAGATAATATATAAATCTATAAAAATGACATAATATATACAAGCCAAACAAATGTAATATAAATATATATAAAATACACATAATATATAAAAAAGATATATAAATATATGTAAATGTATAAAATATATATATAAAATATTATTCTACAGGCAAATTACTTTTGAGATCAGACTGTACCCAACAAGGGAGCCAGAAGTCCCACCACCCATAATCAGTAACCCTCTAGAGTAACTGTGGAGTTACAAAAAACCCACTAAAAACTGCAAAAATCTGTAAAAAATATATCAAATCCTAATTAACGCAATCACAAAAAGGTAATTTTTCATGAATTCCAGGCCTCAGGATGCTACTGTCATACCAAGAAACACTCGAGTCTCAACCTGTCATCTACGGGGGGTCGGGCCGCACCCTACGTGCTTCATATCATCAAATACCGCAGGTGGCCCGAGCACAGGAAGTTACAGCCTATTATACAAGACTGCGCAGAGGAAACCGAGCGGCACGAGGCCTTCTCCTCATCCACATCAAGTGTTGTTTTTACAGAAGAATTACAAGGTCCCTTCTGTGGTCACAAACAAAACCGCAACATGTGGCAGATCAGGATTGTCTACTGCGGGTCAGGGTGGGAACACAATGCAAGTGACTGACTGGAGACTTATAGGGTGGGTACAATACAGCTGCTCCTATTCTACAGGAGGCGGTATTATAGTTATATTCTTCTATATATAGGAGCAGTATTATAGTAGTTATATTCTTCTATATATAGGAGGCAGTATTATAGGAGTTATATTCTTCTATATAGGAGCAGTATTATAGTAGTTATATTCTTCTATATAGGAGCAGTATTATAGTAGTTATATTCTTGTACATAGGAGCAGTATTATAGTAGTTATATTCTTGTACATAGGAGGCAGTATTATAGTAGTTATATTCCTGTACATAGGAGCAGTATTATAGCAGTTATATTCTTGTACATAGGAGCAGTATTATAGTAGTTATATTCTTGTACATAGGAGCAGTATTATAGTAGTTATATTCCTGTACATAGGAGCAGTATTATAGCAGTTATATTCTTGTACATAGGAGCAGTATTATTTTTTTTTTTTTTACAGTAGTTATATTCTTGTACATAGAGGCAGTATTTATAGTAGTTATATTCTTGTACATAGGAGCAGTATTATAGTAGTTATATTCTTGTACATAGGAGGCAGTATTACAGTAGTTATATTCTTGTACATAGGAGCAGTATTTATAGTAGTGATATTCTTGTACATAGGAGCAGTATTATAGTAGTTATATTCTTGTACATAGGAGCAGTATTATAGTAGTTATATTCTGTACATAGGGGCAGTATTATAGTAGTTATATTCTGTATCATAGGAGGCAGTATATAGTAGTATATTCTTGTACATAGGAGCAGTATTATCGTAGTTATATTCTGTACATAGGGCCAGTCTTATAGTAGTTATATTCTTGTACATAGGAGGCCGTATTATAGTAGTTATATTCTTGTACATAGGAGCAGTTATAGTAGTATATTCCTTGTACATAGGGCAGTATTATAGTAGTTATATTATTGTACATAGGAGCAGTCTTATAGTAGTTATATTCTCTGTACATAGGAGCAGTATTATAGTAGTTATTATTCCTGTACATAGGAGCAGTATTATAGTAGTTATATTCTTGTACATAGGGGCAGTATTATAGTAGTTATATTCTGGTACATAGGAGCAGTATTATAGTAGTTATATTCTGTACTAGGAGCAGTATTATAGTAGTTATATTCTCTGTACATAGGGACTAGTATTATAGTAGTTATAGTCTTGTACATAGGAGCAGTATTATAGTAGTTATATTCTTGTACATAGGAGCAGTATTATAGTATTATATTCTCTGTACATAGGGAGCAGTATTATAGTAGTTATATTCTTGTACAGTAGGAGCCAGATTATAGTAGTTATATTCTTGTACATAGGAGCGTATTATAGTAGTTATATTCTTGTACATAGGAGGCAGTATTATAGTAGTTATCTTCTTGTACATAGGAGCAGTATTATAGTAGTTATAGTCTTGTACATAGGAGTAGTAGTTATAGTAGTTATATTCTTGTACATAGGAGCAGTCTTATATTAGTTATATTCTTGTACATAGGAGGCAGTATTATAGTAGTTTATATTATTGTACATAGGAGCAGTTTTATAGTAGTTATATTCTGTTACATAGGAGCAGTATTATAGTAGTTATATTCTTGTACATAGGAGCAGTATTATAGTAGTTATATTCTTGTACATAGGAGCAGTATTATAGTAGTTATATTCTTGTACATAGGAGCAGTATTATAGTAGTTATATCTTGTACATAGGAGCAGTATTATAGTAGTTATACTTGTACATAGGAGCAGTATTATAGTAGTTATATTCTTGTACATAGGAGCAGTATTAGTAGTTATATTCTTGTACATAGGAGCAGTATTATAGTAGTTATATTCTTGTACATAGGAGCAGTATTATAGTAGTTATATTCTACATAGGAGTATATTATGTAGTTATATTCTTGTACATAGGAGCAGTATTATAGTAGTTATATTCTTGTACATAGGAGCAGTATTATAGTAGTTATATTCTTGTACATAGGAGCAGTATTATAGTAGTTATATTCTTGTACATAGGAGCAGTATTATAGTAGTTATATTCTTGTACATAGGAGCAGTATTATAGTAGTTATATTCTTGTACATAGGAGCAGTATTATAGTAGTTATATTCTCTGTACATAGGAGCAGTATTATAGTAGTTATATTCTTGTACTATGGAGGCAGTATTATAGTAGTTATAGTCTGTACATAGGAGTAGTATTATAGTAGTTATATTCTTGTACATAGGCAGTGTTATAGTAGTATATTCTTGTACAGATAGGAGTCAGTATCTAGTAGTTATATCTTGTACCTAGGAGCAGGTATTAGTAGTTATATCTTGTACATAGGAGGCAGTATTATAGTAGTTATATTCTTGTACATAGGAGGCAGTATTATAGTAGTTATATCTTGTACATAGGAGCAGTATTATAGTAGTTATATTCTTGTACATAGGATGCAGTATTATAGTAGTTATATTCTTGTACATAGGAGCAGTATTATAGTAGTTATATTCTTGTACATAGGAAGCAGTATTATAGTCGTTATATTCTTGTACATAGGAGCCGTATATAGTAGTTATATTCTTGTACATAGGAGCAGTATTATAGTAGTTATATTCTTGTACTATAGGAGACAGTATTTATAGCTAGTTATATTCTTCATGTAATTAGGAAGCAGTAATTATAGTAGTTATATTCTTGTACTATAGGAGGCAGTATTTATTATAGTAGTTTATATTCTTGTACATAGGAGCAGTATTAGTAGCAGTTATATTCTTCTATATATAGGAGGCAGTATTATAGTTAGTATATCTTCTAGGTACATGGAGGCAGTATTATAGTAGTTATACTTCTTGCTATATAAGGAGCAGTATTATAGCTAGTTTATATTCTTTATATAGGAGCGCAGTATCTATAGTTAGTTTATATCTTGCTACTATAGGGAGGCAGTATTATAAGTAGTTATATTCTTCTTATATATAGGGCCGCAGTATTATAGTAGTTATATTCCTTGTCATAGGAGCCAGGCAGTATTATAGTAGGTATATTCTTGTACATAGGAGGCATGTATTATAGTAGTTATATTCTTGATACATAGGAGGCAGTATTATAGTATATTCCTGTACATAGGAGCAGTATTATAGTAGTTATATTCTTGTACATAGGGAGCAGTATTATAGTAGTTATATTCTTGTACATAGGAGGCAGTATTAGTAGTTATATTCCTGTACATAGGAGCAGTATTATAGTAGTTATATTCTTGTACATAGGAGGCAGTATATAGTAGTTATATTCTTGTACATAGGATGCAGTATTATAGTAGTATATTCCTGTACATAGGAGCAGTATTATAGTAGTTATATTCTTGTACATAGGAGCAGTATTATAGTAGTTATATTCTTGTACATAGGAGGCAGTATTATAGTAGTTATATTCCTGTACATAGGAGCAGTATTATAGTAGTTATATTCTTGTACATAGGAGGCAGTATTATAGTAGTTATATCTTGTACATAGGAGGCAGTATTATAGTAGTTATATTCTTGTACATAGGAGCAGTATTATAGTAGTATATTCCTTGTACATAGGAGCAGTATTATAGTAGTTATATTCTTGTACATAGGAGGCAGTATTATAGTAGTTATATTCTTGTACATAGGAGCAGTATTATAGTAGTTATATTCTTGTACGTAGAGGCAGTATTATAGTAGTTATATTCTTGTACATAGGAGCAGTATTATAGTAGTTATATTCTTGCACATAGGAGCAGTATTATAGTAGTATATTCCTTGTACATAGGAGCAGTATTATAGTAGTTATATTCTTGCACATAGGAGCAGTATTATAGTAGTTATATTCTTGTACATAGGAGGGCAGTATTATAGTAGTTTTATTCTTGTACATAGGAGCAGTATTATAGTAGTTATATTCTTGTACATAGGAGCAGTATTATAGTAGTTATATTCTTGTACATAGGAGCAGTATTATAGTAGTTATATTCTTGTACATAGGAGCAGTATTATAGTAGTTATATTCTTGTACATAGGAGCAGTATTATAGTAGTTATATTCTTGTACATAGGAGCAGTATTACAGTAGTTCATCATAGTAGAAGAGATATGTTACAGAGACTGAGTTGTTGTTTATTGAGTTTAACCTTTGTATCCGCACAGCCCAGTGTTAATCCGCCATGTCTGCAGGTTCAGTGATAACAGGCCGCACTCAGCACTCTGCTTTCTCACATTTCGCAGTATACAGGTGGACAATTAGTTATTACGGTGGGTTCACATCACGTTTTATGCCTCCGTGTGACATAGAAGAAAAAAGGATACGAAGAAACAGTGTACCACATTCTTCTATCCTGCACAGTCCGGTAAAAAAGTTTACTTTTTTTTACAATTTGGAACGGATGCCACTGAACGGCATCAGTCTGAGGCATCCATTTAACGTATACGTTTTTTGTATTCGTTAACCTAGCCTTATAGTCATTCATGTTATCTATTCAGAAGTGTGGGAAAGCTGAGTGACAACCCCTGCAGAAAGCAGGAAACTTCTGGAAAGACAATCCCCGGTGACTACCTAGTTTCCTCCACTTCACAGATATGTACAGACCAACTAAAAGTGCTCAGCTAGGTGAGGACACCGTCAAACAGCTCCTAGTATCTCAGCTTCTGGACCCCGGTGAATGGGATACGGGGCGAGGCTAGCTTCAGTCAAATTTGAGTGTTTCCGAGTGGATTGCCAACAGATCTTGATCCTGTAATTGGTTTTCATAAGAGGACCATGAATAAGCGTTGCTGTGACCACAAACATGACCTGGTTTTCGGCTAGGAGCTCATCCTGCCTGCTTCCTCAGGAGCAGGGGAAGAGCGGGAACTGCCTGATACACACAATTGTGTCTTTTGTGCATTCATGTTTGTTGAACAGCAGCCACCATTCCCCCAACCGCTCAACAAGAAGTGACAATAGACTCGTTTCACTGCAAGGCCGAAGGGAACCTCTTCAGAGTCACATGGAAGGAGGCAGGAAATGGTGACGCTTCTCTCCATGTGCAGTCAGATGATAGCAAGTGCAACACATTGCAAAAATTACCGCTGAGCAAGGAAAGCTCATCTTTCCAAGGCCTCCATCAGAAGACCTCACTTCCACCATCAAAGGAGCCCATGTTGGTTTCATAGTCAGATGCGTAACAAGTCTACAATACAGAGCCGATTGAGAAGTAGGATACCTGGCAAGGCCGTGGTTTAATCTCAACATTAAATGACAAACTGCCCTTAGCCCTGGGCTGAGAGTAGTGACATCACTGTGCTCAACATAGGACAGCCCTGGGCTGAGAGTAGTGACATCACTGTGCTCAACATAGGACAGCCCTGGGCTGAGAGTAGTGACATCACTGTGCTCAACATAGGACAGGCCTGGGCTGAGAGTAGTGACATCACTGTGCTCAACATAGGACAGCCCTGGGCTGAGAGTAGTGACATCACTGTGCTCAACATAGGACAGCCCTGGGCTGAGAATAGTGACATCACTGTGCTCAACATAGGACAGCCCTGGGCTGAGAGTAGTGACATCACTGTGCTCAACATAGGACAGGCCTGGGCTGAGAGTAGTGACATCACTGTGCTCAACATAGGACAGGCCTGGGCTGAGAGTAGTGACATCACTGTGCTCAACATAGGACAGGCCTGGGCTGAGAGTAGTAACATCACTCTGCTCAACATAGGACAGGCCTGGGCTAAGACTGGTGACATCATTGTGCTCAACATAGGACAGGCCTGGGCTGAGACTAGGGTTGTTGCGGGTATCGAAATTTCGATACCCAATCGATACTTTTGTCCCGGTATCGATACGATACTGGGATTTCCGTTTTTTCGATACTGGGCTGCGCTTCTGCGCAGTCTAGTATCTCTGAACATGAGCGCGCTGCTATCGGCGCGCTCATGTTCTCTCAGCAGCACGGGGAGAAGGAAGCTGTCCTCCCTCCCCCTGTGCTGCTGCCGCTGCCACCAATGAGAAGAGAGGGGCGGAGGAGGGGCGGCAATGAGAAGAGAGGGGCGGAGGAGGGGCGGCAATGAGAAGAGAGGGGCGGAGGAGGGGCGGCAATGAGAAGAGAGGGGCGGATGAGGGGCGGCAATGAGAAGAAAGGGGCGGAGGAGGGGCGGCAATGAGAAGAGGGGCGGGCGCACTGCGCCACCAATGATAGGACTATTTCCACACAGAGCGGCGCCCAGCGATGTCTCAGCACTCACCATTAGTCCTGGGTACCGCTCCGTTCGCCCGCAGTGCCCCATTACTGTCTCCTCTCCTGCTCCACATGCTGCTGATTACTATCGGAGCGATGGGAGGAGACATCAGCTTTACTAGTGGGCGTTCCTTCTCCCTGTGCTGCGATTGGACAGCGCTACAGCGCAGGGAGAAGGAACGCCCACTAGTGAAGCTGATGTCTCCTCCCATCGCTCCGATAGTAATCAGCAGCATGTGGAGCAGGAGAGGAGACAGTAATGGGGCACTGCGGGCGAACGGAGCGGCGCCCAGGACTAATGGTGAGTGCTGGGACATCGCTGGGCGCCGCTCTGTGTAGCCTAATAGTGAAAGTCTGGACTCATATACAGTAGTCAGTCAGTCTTTAACACATAATACAGGAGGCGGGTGCCGGCAGCAGAATCGCATTGCCGGCACCCTGCCCCTGACAGGGAGCTGCGATCAGCGGCAGTTAACTGCCGCTGATCTGCCAGTACCCGCCTCCTGTATAAAGGGGTAATTATCATTGGTGGTGCAGTGTGGCCCCCCTCCCCTCAACCCCCCATCCCATTAAAATCATTGGTGGCACAGTGCGCCGGCCCCTCTCAACCCCCCACTATTAAAATCATTGGTGGCAGTGGCCACAGGGACCTCTCCCCTCCCCCTCATTGGTGGCAGTGGCAGCTTCTGATCGGAGCCCCAGCTGTGTAAGCCTGGGGCTCCGATCAGTTACCATGGCAGCCAGGACGCTACAGAAGCCCTGGTTGCCATGGTAACATCCCTGATGCTGTGTGCACAAAGCACAGAGCAGCAGGGACAGTGTGAAGTCCTATTCACCCTGATAGAGCTCTATCAGGCTGAATAGGACAAGGGATGAAAGATCCCAGGTTCTAGCCCCTAAGGGGGGAAATAGTTATTAAATAAAAAGTGTAAAAAAATAAATAAAAAAAACACTAAAATATGAAGTATAAATCACCCCCTTTTCCCAATTTCACATATAAAATATATAAATAATAAACATATTACATCGCCACGTCAGAAAAGTCCAAACTATTAAAATATAAAAAAAAAATCTAGGTGGTGAATGCCGGAACAGAAAAAATAAAATAAAAACTGCGCGATTCGCCATTTTGAAAAATGCGGAATGCACGTGGCTTTTTTGGTTTATTTTTTTCGCGTGGTATCGAATGGTATCGAGTATCGCAATACTTTTTCATGGTATCGAAACCGAATCAAAAATTTGGTATCGCAACAACTCTAGCTGAGACTGGTGACATCACTGTGCTCAACATAGGACAGGCCTGGGCTGAGACTGGTGACATCATTGTGCTCAACATAGGACAGGCCTGAGCTGAGACTGGTGACATCACTGTGCTCAACATAGGACAGGCCTGGGCTGAGACTGGTGACATCATTGTGCTCAACATAGGACAGGCCTGGGCTGAGACTGGTGACATCACTGTGCTCAACATAGGACAGGCCTGGGCTGAGACTGGTGACATCATTGTGCTCAACATAGGACAGGCCTGGGCTGAGACTGGTGACATCACTGTGCTCAACATAGGACAGGCCTGGGCTGAGACTGGTGACATCATTGTGCTCAACATAGGACAGGCCTGAGCTGAGACTGGTGACATCACTGTGCTCAACATAGGACAGGCCTGAGCTGAGACTGGTGACATCACTGTGCTCAACATAGGACAGGCCTGGGCTGAGACTGGTGACATCATTGTGCTCAACATAGGATAGGCCTGAGCTGAGACTGGTGACATCACTGTGCTCAACATAGGACAGGCCTGGGCTGAGACTGGTGACATCACTGTGCTCAACATAGGACAGGCCTGGGCTGAGACTGGTGACATCACTGTGCTCAACATAGGACAGGCCTGGGCTGAGACTGGTGACATCACTGTGCTCAACATAGGACAGGCCTGGGCTGAGACTGGTGACATCACTGTGCTCAACATAGGACAGGCCTGGGCTGAGACTGGTGACATCACTGTGCTCAACATAGGACAGGCCTGGGCTGAGACTGGTGACATCACTGTGCTCAACATAGGACAGGTCTGGGCTGAGACTGGTGACATCACTGTGCTCAACATAGGACAGGCCTGGGCTGAGAGTAGTGACATCACTGTGCTCAACATAGGACAGCCCTGGGCTGAGACTGGTGACATCACTGTGCTCAACATAGGACAGGCCTGGGCTGAGACTGGTGACATCACTGTGCTCAACATAGGACAGACCTGGGCTGAGAGTAGTGACATCACTGTGCTCAACATAGGACAGGCCTGGGCTGAGTGTAGTGACATCACTGTGCTCAACATAGGACAGGCCTGGGCTGAGACTGGTGACATCACTGTGCTCAACATAGGACAGGCCTGGGCTGAAAGTAGTGACATCATTGTGCTCAACATAGGACAGGCCTGGGCTGAGAGTAGTGACATCACTGTGTTCAACATAGGACAGGCCTGGGCTGAGACTGGTGACATCACTGTGTTCAACATAGGACAGGCCTGGGCTGAGACTGGTGACATCACTGTGTTCAACATAGGACAGGCCTGGGCTGAGAGTAGTGACATCACTGTGCTCAACATAGGACAGGCCTGGGCTGAGTGTAGTGACATCACTGTGCTCAACATAGGACAGGCCTGGGCTGAGTGTAGTGACATCACTGTGCTCAACATAGGACAGGCCTGGGCTGAGACTGGTGACATCACTGTGCTCAACATAGGACAGGCCTGGGCTGAGAGTAGTGACATCACTGTGCTCAACATAGGACAGGCCTGGGCTGAGACTGGTGACATCACTGTGCTCAACATAGGACAGGCCTGGGCTGAGAGTAGTGACATCACTGTGCTTAACATAGGACAGTCCTGGGCTGAGAGTAGTGACATCACTCTGCTCAACATAGGACAGGCCTGGGTAGAGAATGATGACATCACTGTGCTCAAGATAGGACAGCCCAGGGTTGAGAGTAGTGACATCACTGTGCTTAATATAGGACAGGCCTGGGTTCAGACTAGTAACATCACTGCTCAGTATAAGACAGCCCTGAGTTGAGACTAGTGACATTACTGTGCTCCGTATACAACAATCTTGGGTTGAGGCTACTGATATCACTGTGCTTATTGAAAGACAGCCTTGGGTTAGAACTAGTGACTACACTATAATTATCATGGGAAAATTCAGCCTTGAGACTAATTACATCACTATGCCCATCATAGGACAACACCTAGCATGAGGCATGTGTGAGAGTGCATCAGAAGGAGCTGAGGTTCCACCATGGGAAAGATGGGGAACCTGAGGATCTCTCTTGTGCCAGACCTTTGGACGGACTCATAAACACAGACTATGATAAGTGGTCCCGTCCCGCTTGTCTATCATATTTTGGTACAAAACAAATCCTCCCTTTTGTATATAGATTGCAGCAATTGAGTTGTAAGGCTCAGAGAGGCCAACAAGTTTCACTGAACATTGGTGTCAACTTCCAGGTCATAGTAATCTCTTCCATAGTTAATATGTTTGCACACCACTTCAAGGACATTGATAACTACAGGCTCACTACTGAGGACTATAACATTTTATGAATGGTAGTAGTGGGACATGTCCATGAGAACATTTCAGTCATGTGAATCGTAATGAAGGGACATGCATTTCTGTCCTAGGATGATGGGCTTTGGTGGCAGGTGCTGGCACCGGGAGGGGTCTCCAAAATTATTTCTGCCGGCCTCCATGGATAACTGGTGTCTGCTCTAGCCATGTCCTTAATACAACTCAAACTGCAATCTAGTCAGGTACAGCCCTCAATATACAAAGTCATAATTTCCTATTTTGAGAACTTTTGGCAAATGTTTTCAGACATTAGGAAATTCCAGCTTCAGAATCTGTGCTTCCCTGAACCTGAAAACAGTCAGATGATTGGAAAAGGGAAGTGATTTAGCAAAATCCTTGGGAAAAAAATGAATAATTTTGAATAATCTCATATGGGGGTCGGGTAGAGGACTTCTGGAATGTAGATGACCAGAAAGCGTGGATTTCGATGGCGTGCTTAAAGACGAGATTTCCTGATAAAAAGCCAATCAGAGCAGCATTCTGGAGAGCCCTCATCCAGAGAGGACATCCCTTCCTAAACAAAGCTTGTCTGGAAAACTGAATACTTAAGTCATAATGGAGAATGTGCTAAAAATATGTTGACTCTATTGCTAGCTTAGACGCCCATCTTCACGTCCTGCCATAATATCCTTATACTTTACATGAAGTGTCGTCATCAGGTCAGGAATGTTTTCAGGAGAATTCCATTTCTCATGAAGATATGTTTGAAGGACACATTGGTGGTGGTCGGTGAAGTGGCCATGGAACAATGTAAAATGCTGGAACATCTTCATCAATGGCAAGAGATTTCTGAAAGCTAGAATTTTTCGCACAATGTTTCTCAGAAATGTCCATCAATTTCATTTGCCTGGACAAAAAGCATCCTGTCTATAGGAAGCCATCAAGCACTTCTGATGATCAGATGAGGTTGTAGCATAGTAAAGAATTGGAAAACCTCAGGAGCTTCTTCTGATCTTTCATAGGAAGCAGAAGGATCAGAAACAGACAGAAGAAACATGGACCACAGGCACTGGTGAAACATCTCACCATGTAGAGGCAAGATTTATTGAACCTCAATTTCAGGAGTTAGCACAGCTTTTTCTGTCAATCACATGAGAAAAGATCTTTAAAACCTGTTCTACAACATGTTCAAAGATTAAGGATGTCTATAGGCATGGTCAATTATCTATTGTGGCCACCTAAGAAAAGATCTACTACCATTCAAAGAGAAAATAATGGAGAGAAGGAACAGAAAAATGGAAGTTTGCACAAAGGTTAGTTCTGCATTTTGACCAAAAGCCATCTTCAGATACTAGGGGAGTCCTGTAGGATGCTCTAGTTATACAGTCATCATGGATATCAGTGGCCATAACAGGACCAGTATAGGGCATTGGAGGTGCCTATGTATTCAGCAGATAGATCTACTGTCTGTCACATTAATATTCAGGGAAGAAATATAAAATATAAACAAGAAAAATATGGCGCAATAACATTATTTAACAGTCTGCATGGATTTCCAATATCTGGAGCACTGATGTGTGACTGAAATATTCAATAGGTATAAGTCAGTGGAGGAACAGTCATTTAACAGTCTGACTTTAACAAGCTCACAAAACTTTGACTTCAGAATGTTAAGATGAAGGCAAAGTGTGAGGATGTGAGACGTGTCATAAGATGTGCACCAGAAATGTTAAGAGAAACAAGTCACCCCTTTTGAACTCAGCCGTAACTCCAGACAGTAAAACAGCTTCAGAAATACTAATTATATCTATAAAACTATTCTAATACGGCCCCATGTACAAGAATATAACTACTATAATACTGCTCCCTATGTACAAGAATATAACTACTATAATACTGCCCCATGTACAAGAATATAACTACTATAATACTGCTCCTATGTACAAGAATATAACTACAATAATACCGCTGCCATGTACAAGAATATAACTACTATAATACTGCCTCCTATGTACAAGAATATAACTACTATAATACTGCTCCTATGTACAAGAATATAACTACTATAATACTGCCCCTATGTACAAGAATATAACTACAATAATACTGCTCCTATGTACAAGAATATAACTACTATAATACTGCTCCTATGTACAAGAATATAACTACTACAATACTGCTCCTATGTACAAGACTATAACTACTATAATACTGCTCCTATGTACAAGAATATAACTACAATAATACCGCTGCCATGTACAAGAATATAACTACTGTAATACTGCTCCTATGTACAAGAATATAACTACTATAATACTGCCTCCTATGTACAAGAATATAACTACTATAATACTGCTCCTATGTACAAGAATATAACTACTATAATACTGCTCCTATGTACAGGAATAACTACTATAATACTGCCCCTATGTACAAGAATATAACTACTATAATACTGCTCCTATGTACAAGAATATAACTACTACAATACTGCTCCTATGTACAAGACTATAACTACTATAATACTGCTCCTATGTACAAGACTATAACTACTATAATACTGCTCCTATGTACAAGAATATAACTACTATAATACTGCCTCCTATGTACAAGAATATAACTACTATAATACTACCTCCTATGTACAAGACTATAACTACTATAATACTGCCTCCTATTTACAAGACTATAACTACTATAATACTACCTCCTATGTACAAGAATATAACTACTATAATACTGCTCCTATGTACAAGAATATAACTACTATAATACTGCCTCCTATGTACAAGAATATAACTGCTATAATACTGCTCCTATGTACAAGAATATAACTACTATAATACTGCTCCTATGTACAAGAATATAACTACTATAATACTGCCTCCTATGTACAAGAATATAACTACTATAATACTGCTCCTATGTACAAGAATATAACTACTATAATACTGCTCCTATGTACAAGAACATAACTACTATAATACTGCTCCTATGTACAAGAGTATAACTGCTATAATACTGCTCCTATGTACAAGAATATAACTGCTATAATACTGCTCCTATGTACAAGAAAATAACTACTATAATACTGCTCCTATGTACAAGAATATAACTACTATAATACTGCTCCTATGTACAAGAATATAACTACTATAATACTGCTCCTATGTACAAGAATATAACTACTATAATACTGCTCCTATGTACAAGAATATAACTACTATAATACTTCCTCCTATGTACAAGAATATAACTACTATAATACTGCCTCCTATGTATAAGAATATAACTACTATAATACTGCCTCCTGTGTACAAGAATATAACTACTATAATACTGCCTCCTATGTACAGGAATATAACTACTATAATACTGCCTCCTATGTACAAGAATATAACTACTATAATACTGCCTCCTATGTACAAGAAAATAACTACTATAATACTGCTCCTATGTACAAGAATATAACTACTATAATACTGCCTCCTATGTACAAGAAAATAACTACTATAATACTGCTCCTATGTAAAAGAATATAACTACTATAATACTGCTCCTATGTAGAAGAATATAACTACTATAATACTGCCTCCTATGTACAGGAATATAACTACTATAATACTGCCCCTATGTACAGGAATATAACTACTATAATACTGCTCCTATGTACAAGAATATAACTACTATAATACTGCCCCCTATGTACAAGAATATAACTACTATAATACTGCTCCTATGTACAAGAATATAACTACTATAATACTGCTCCTATGTACAAGAGTATAACTACTATAATACTGCTCCTATGTACAGGAATATAACTACTATAATACTGCTCCTATGTACAAGAGTATAACTACTATAATACTGCTCCTATGTACAAGAATATAACTACTATAATACTGCTCCTATGTACAAGAATATAACTACTATAATACTGCTCCTATGTACAGGAATATAACTACTATAATACTGTTCCTATGTACAAGAATATGACTAGTATAATACTGCTCCTATGTACAAGAGTATAACTACTATAATACTGCCTTGTCTGCCCATACCTTAATGGCTCTCATCACTGTGTCTTGGTTGTTTGTACAGTTCTACCGTCACTGAAACGATGGGTGTATTGCTCCACACAACCACTTCCTGTATGTCACACAGGTGCAGGCTGTGTAGGCTGTCTGACTCATGAACTGCATAAAACCCACAAGTCTGGATTTTTCTTTTGTGTGTTTTTTTGTTACATTTTTCTTGTGTTTTATCTTGTTTTGTTTTATGGACTTGCTGGTTTTTCCATTCAGACATGGGTTCTACTGAAATGTCAGGCTCTAGAACCTCAGCACAGTACTGGCCTGAACCTGCCTCCTGGACACAATGTAAGCCCACGCCTGCAGCCCGTGTAAAGCCCCGCTATGACATCACGAGCTGCAACGTGTTACTCATGCTTACTAAGACATGTTCCTGCCTGCACCTGCTCTGCTCGCCATAACCCTCGCCCTGCAGCAGGAGTGCTGCGTGTACGAACAGAACCCAGGAACATGGCCTTCACCTGTGTTACCAGGCTGAGAAGATGAGAACCGAGTCATGTATATAGCTGTATATTCAAATGTTTTTATTAAAAAAATCTGATTACTAAAGCTGCGGAGACAGGAAATATCTCGGAGTGAGTCATGTCTGACAGACTGGTAGCCATGGAGAGAGTGCCGAATCCTCATAGTCTATAGTTGTCAGGCAATCTCTCCCTAGCAACCAGTCTGTCTTAGATTACTTGGGTCTTCATCTTGAGTCTTAAACAAAGGGCAGAGAAGGTAGTGTGGTAGCAGTGCTCAGATTCAGGACTGTCTGTCCTCAACACAATGTAAAGATGTGGCCGACACTGAAGCGGTGTGGTGGGTACCCTGGATGGCCTGGTGCACTCGGGCTGCATTTGGGGCACCCAGTGGGAGTAGTGGGCCAAGCACTGTGGCTGGCTCTCCTATGGGGGACCCACGGTACTTTTAGGCATTCAGAAAACTTGACAAGTATGGTATCTTACTATGTCAGGCCCCGATGGACCCTACATAATGAGCCCTACTAAAAATGACAGATTTTGGTGATAAATATTAAGGCTTCAGTCTTATACAGGGGTTGTCTCAGTCATCACATTCCTAGCAACCAGTCTGTCATGCATCATACCCCTGGCAACAAGTTACTCAGGTCTCCAATCTTTCATGGCTGTTTTAAGTTATCATTTATCAGTAGGAATCAGTCTGTCCAACAGGAATCATGTCCCTAGAAACCAGTCTGTCTGTCAAGCATCATGTCCCTAGAAACCAGTCTGTCTGTCAAGCATCATATCCCTAGAAACCAGTCTGTCTGTCAAGCATCATGTCCCTAGAAACCAGTCTGTCTGTCAGGCATCATGTTCCTAGAAACCAGTCTATCTGTCAGACATCATGTCCCTAGAAACCAGTCTGTCAGACATCATGTCCCTAGAAACCAGTCTGTCTGTCAAGCATCATATCCCTAGAAACCAGTCTGTCTGTCAAGCATCATATCCCTAGAAACCAGTCTGTCTGTCAAGCATCATATCCCTAGAAACCAGTCTGTCTGTCAAGCATCATATCCCTAGAAACCAGTCTGTCTGTCAAGCATCATGTCCCTAGAAACCAGTCAATCTGTCAGACATCTCGTTCGTAGAAACCAGTCTGTCAGGCATTATGGGGGAAATTGATTATTTCCTCTATGCTTGCTTTGTTGTAGAACCTTTCAATGCCATTGCAACTTTTTCTATTGCAGCTCTGAGCAGTCCTCATGATAAATGACACGGTTCCTTCGACAGTGCAGTTCCTATGAAGAGCATCGCAGTAGACACCGATCTTGATGAATCAGGCCTGAATCCCTAGCAACCAGTTAGTCCGGCATCATATCCCAGAAGCCACCCTTTTAGGTCATTATAAACTGGCAAAATGCAGAATGCAGGAAATGGGCAGAGAGGGAGAATGTCTGTAAAAAATTGCAGTGTAGTTGCGCCCTATGTTGTCCTGTAGCCCTAGCCTAAAACTGACCTAGAGCAGTGAAGAAAAATGGCTGGGTTATGGAAACCTGGAGCACAACTGTGTGTATTTGGAGACTAAGGGCCTGCGAGCTTCTATTGGCTGATAAGGGACATGTGACCGTGTGTATGGCAGTTGGGATATGAAGAGAAAGACTTGCAGGCTTGTATTGGCTAATGCAGGTAATTTTTTGGGAATATCTCAGGAACGGTACATCCTAGAGAGCTCAGACCCGGTCTAAAACCTTCCTGGACACCTGATAAACCTGTGTGCCAAATTTGGTGAAGTTTGGTCCAGTCGTTTGGCTGCGCATAAAGAACAGACAGACATGTTGTACATGTGTACCGGCATGTTACCTCCACAGTATTCTTTCCCAGATAGTAAGTGACATGTGTACCAAGTTTAGGAGAAATTGATCAATGAGTTTTTGAGTTACAGAGCAATATGACCTCCACAGGATTTCTTTCCAGGTAGCAAGAGATGTGTATACCAAGTTTCGTTGAAATTGATGGTTGCGTTTTTGAGTGATCGCGGAACATACATACATACACATATATACGTCCTTCTTTATATATATAGATTTAAGAAGCGGATACGGGATGAAAGAGAGGGCTTTAAATAAAGCTGCGATATGGTGGGCAAAACTGTTTTCCAGGAATAAGACAGAAGAGAATAGAAGGGCTATGCAGAATGCAAGTCAGGCCTATTCTGATTTTCTTTTGGATAAGGCCCAGCAGAGGCTTCTTTAGGGGGCAGAAATACTTTAGCGAATTGGGTCGACCAGGAAATTTTTTGTCAAGGGTGATAGTTAATCTGGACCCAAGAAAAGAGATAGTTAAGATCTGTTCATCTGAGGGGATAATTATTGAGAAGCAAGAGCAAATTAAAGGGGTTCTCCGGGAATTCAGAAAATGAAAATACTTAAATATTACTTCATTATAAATATATTACCAAATACTTTTCATTAGTTATAATGGCTCGTTTAGTTCAGGGAGCAATCATTAGGAGAAATAAAATGGCCACCATCCTACTCGTCCACACAAAACCTGTCCTAATTACACAGGAGGACAAGTTAAAGAGCTGCGCCATCTTCCTCTCTGCTCTGCTTGTCAGGAATTATGATCCTGAATACAGTTTAATATGATCTTCAGATGAGGAATAGAGTTCATTAGGAGACATGAAGTACAGAGAGGATAGTGGGGGTGTAGATAATGAGCAGCAGCACTTGTATGCAGCCTCCATCACCACAGTCCTGTCTGTCCTCTCTGTACTTCATGTCTCCTCATGAACTCCATTCCTACAGAGATTCAGCTTAAGATCTTATCATCTGATCATAATCCCTGACAAGCAGAGCAGAGAGGAGGATGAGGCAGCTCTTTACCTCAGTGTTGTAAAGTAACTTGTCCTGCTGTGTGATTAGGACAGGTTCTGTGTGTACTACTAGGACGGCAGCTATTTTATTTCCCCTAATGAATGCTTCCCACACAAAATGAACCATTATAGCTAATGAAAGGTATTTGGGAATATATTTATACTAAAGTAATATTTAAGTATTTTCATTTTATTAATTCCCAGAGAACCCCTTTAAAGAAGTATTCCTGAAGCACTTTTCGGAAATATATCAAACATGTGGTAATATTTTGGATGAGAAGATGGATTCCTATTTGGACTCCATCACCCTTCCAGTTACGACTGAAGAGCAGAGGGAATCCCTCGAGGTAGGTTTTTCCCTGCAGGAGTTGGAGGCTGCAATTAAAGCCTGCTCAGGAACTTCTTCCCCTGGTTTAGATGGTTTTCCATATGAGTTCTATTGTAAGTATGGTGAGGTTATTAACCCGTGTCTCCTGAGAGTCTTTACTGAATCATTGGAGGATGGTAGTTTGCCGGAGTCAATGACAGAGGCTGTAATTACATTAATATTGAAAAGGGGGAAGGATCATTTAGATATGGGGTCATATAGACCAATGTTGTTATTGAATACTGGTGTGAAGCTTCTGGCAAGGATCCGGTCAACAAGGCTCTCTAGAGTTATTCCTTCGATCATACATTAAGATCAGAATAGGATTATTCCGAACAAGGGTACTCATCACAATCTCCACCGCTTGTTTGCTAATATGCAGTCTACTGGGGGAGGGGTCCCGCTCCATCCTGTCCTTGGATGCTACTAAGGCCTTTGATAGGGTGGAGTGGGAATTCCTGTGGAAGGTCCGGGGAAGGATGGGATTTGGTAAGAGGTTTATAAGTATGATTAAGCTTTTGTAAAGACTAAATCTTAATGGGAGCCTGACTTCGAGCTTCATTTTGACCAGAGGTACTCGTCAAGGCTGCCCACTTTGCCCTTTATTGTTTGACTTCTATATTGAGCCCTTAGTTGTTAGTGTTAGGCAAGATACTATGTGTCAGGATCCGCTGACTTAGATTCAGGAGAAGAGCCTGCAGGGTCACACTGGACCTCCCTCTGTCAGCACTCCTTCCTGAAACTAATCAATCTTCGCTGCCACCACTCGTCATATCAGGCTGACGAGACACCTTGCATTACATAACACCTAAGTACACTACAGCTGCTAGCATTCACAGGGTTTACAACTCATCAACTTATCGTCCCCCGTCCCCCCCACACATGTGATGTCAGAGGAGGCCAGGGAGTATGGTTATGACCTTTCATGACCACTTGCTGGAAACCAAGTCTGCCTCCAAATCTTTGTATTGGAATATCTTTTTGGATATTCACTTTAGCAATTTCATATTACCGCTCCGTCCGAATGTCCCGCACACGTGAGTACCAAACATGGCGGAGGTAATGGCAGGATGGATAGTTATCTAATTGCTCCCTGTTACTGAGCTGGGATCTTGATACTTTGATACCGTAGAGGCATATCCCTGGAGGAAGCACGTGGCTCAAATATGGATTTGTCCACTTATTTCTTCCATGCATATTGCAAGATAGGGGTTTCATCTGTGACCTCGGTGGAAAGGACACTAGCCTTCTCCTGACCCCTCTAACGGTTCTAGTGTGTATCACGCTGGTATCTGACATATGGTATCCGATATATTCCATGCCATTCTATGATTGTAAGTGCCGATCCGTCTGGGTCTGCAGGTGGAATACGCACTGCCCTTGGAGGAAATCAGTATATCACCTGAATGTAAAAAAACTGTCCCTTTGCAAGTGCGAATGAAGGTGAATCCTGGAAATGCGGACACTAAGACAGTGTGGAACCTCACCCAGAGGGGGTCCGGAAGCTTTTCAAAGGCAGAGGATGAAGAAAATATCTCATAAGCGATAACTCATCTCTGGTACAACTCACGTATTAATAATTGTGATCATTGCATCCCGTGTGATGTGGGCATCGTAGGGAGTCCAAATGTCGCTCATAACTAGTATCTCACCTTCTGGGACAACCACACCGGTCATGTGTGGTATCAGAACGATCGACCTGATAATATATACATTATTAATACATGTCGGGGCCAAAATATCCATTTGTGTGGACGGGAAGCCATATGTTATTAATATTTCATGTCGGCCAGACTCCTCTCAGCTCCGCTATCTGCCGAATGGGGATAAAAATGAACTATTGGGAACATTTCTTTGACGCAATTTGAGGATCCGATCGACATTAGGTTGTGTTCCACTTTCCTCCTGTCCCCGTAAAAAACAGAATGGACTCTGACCGCACAATTTGTTGAGTAAGAACCTTTCTGCTTTTTATCCTTTTATTTTTATACTGTTTTGTGCACGTTTATGTATGTCTCTTTTTTCTTGTAACTTTTGTAACTAAGTAATGTACCTTTTTAGTACATTAAAGCACATCTTTAATGGTTTTGCCTTGTGCCCTGAACGAGCCCAGTAACCTCAATTTTTTAAGTGTACGAGTGTGGTTTGCGTTACCGTGTATTTGCTATACGTGTGGCCTGTGCTACTGGAAGCCTGCTGGCGAGTGGGGTTTTCTATGAGTGGGGTGTGATCGAGGCTCAATCTTAGGCCTGTGTGTAGGGGCGCGAGAGATTGAGTGCGTGAAATAGATTGACCCTTGGCAGTCGCACCCGGGTCACGTGACATGGCGCTTCCCGTACGTGACATACCCCAACTTCTTTATGTCCTAAGAAATTCCCCTGTATGGATTGAGAATAAGTTCTTTAAATTAATCGAGATAATTATTAATGACCTACTTTGGGGATGAAAACTGGTAAAACCATTTCCAGAACTCGGGTTCGGTTCCAAGTGGTACCTTGGAACCGAACACGAGTTCGGGAAATGGTGTATTACAGTATAAATCAATTTCTGAAGTTATTATGCAAAGTCTCGCGAGACTTCGCTAAGTAATAACTTTGGCTCATGGGAGCCAATACATTCTAATACTGTACAGAGCGCTTGCTCCGTACAGTATTGAAACAAACTTTTATGCGAATCGACTTCGGATGTTTCATCCAAAGTCGATTCGCTCATCCCTAGTCAGGATCTCCCAATTATATAAATTACTAATTAAGACACTTTTTAAGAAGGCCTGCTCCCCTGGCCAAAGGGCTTGGGGAGCTGATTGCCCAATGATTGCCTTAGAATGGATGAATGGGAAAATATATTACAACTTTAATCACATATTGGTACAGTTTAATATTTTACATAGAATATACAGTACAGACCAAAAGTTTGGACACACCTTCTCATTCAAAGAGTTTTCTTTATTTTCATGACTATGAAAATTGTAGCTTCACACTGAAGGCATCAAACTATGAATTAACACATGTGGAATTATATACATAACAAAAAAGTGTGAAACAACTGAAAATATGTCATATTCTAGGTTCTTCAAAGTAGCCACCTTTTGCTTTGATTACTGCTTTGCACACTCTTGGCATTCTCTTGATGAGCTTCAAGAGGTAGTCACCTGAAATGGTTTTCACTTCACAGGTGTGCCCTGTCAGGTTTAATAAGTGGGATTTCTTGCCTTATAAATGGGGTTGGGACCATCAGTTGCGTTGTGGAGAAGTCAGGTGGATACACAGCTGATAGTCCTACTGAATAGACTGTTAGAATTTGTATTATGGCAAGAAAAAAGCAGCTAAGTAAAGAAAAACTAGTGGCCATCATTACTTTAAGATGAAGGACAGTCAGTCCGAAAAATTGGGAAAACTTTGAAAGTGTCCCCAAGTGCAGTCACAAAAACCATCAAGCGCTACAAAGAAACTGGCTCACATGCGGACCGCCCCAGGAAAGGAAGACCAAGAGTCACCTCTGCTGCGGAGGATAAGTTCATCCGAGTCACCAGCCTCAGAAATCGCAGGTGAACAGCAGCTCAGATTAGAGACCAGGTCAATGCCACACAGAGTTCTAGGAGCAGACACATATCTAGAACAACTGTTAAGAGGAGTCTGTGTGAATCAGGCCTTCATGGTAGAATATCTGCTAGGAAACCACTGCTAAGGACAGGCAACAAGCAGAAGAGACTTGTTTGGGCTAAAGAACACAAGGAATGGACATTAGACCAGTGGAAATCTGTGCTTTGGTCTGATGAGTCCAAATTTGAGATCTTTGGTTCCAACCACCGTGTCTTTGTGCGATGCAGAAAAGGTGAACGGATGGACTCTACATGCCTGGTTCCCCCCGTGAAGCATGGAGGAGGAGGTGTGATGGTGTGGGGGGGCTTTGCTGGTGACACTGTTGGGGATTTATTCAAAATTGAAGGCATACTGAGCCAGCATGGCTACCACAGCATCTTGCAGCGGCATGCTATTCCATCCGGTTTGCGTTTAGTTGGACCATCATTTATTTTTCAACAGGACAATGACCCCAAACACACCTCCAGGCTGTGTAAGGGCTATTTGACCATGAAGTAGAGTGATGGGGTGCTGCGCCAGATGACCTGGCCTCCATAGTCCCCGGACCTGAACCCAATCGAGATGGTTTGGGGTGAGCTGGACCGCAGAGTGAAGGCAAAAGGGCCAACAAGTGCTAAGCATCTCTGGGAACTCCTTCAAGACTGTTGGAAGACCATTTCAGGTGACTACCTCTTGAAGCTCATCAAGAGAATGCCAAGAGTGTGCAAAGCAGTAATCAAAGCAAAAGGTGGCTACTTTGAAGAACCTAGAATATGACATATTTTCAGTTGTTTCACACCTTTTTGTTATGTATATAATTCCACATGTGTTAATTCATAGTTTTGATGCCTTCAGTGTGAATCTACAATTTTCATAGTCATGAAAATAAAGAAAACTCTTTGAATGAGAAGGTGTGTCCAAACTTTTGGTCTGTACTGTATATCACGCCGGTATGGTTGAATAAATGTGGTTTAAGGGAGACTTCTAATTGTCCATGGTCTGATTCACAGGGGGCCGATTATTTTTCACATGTTTTGGTACTGGGGTTCAATTTATAAGTTTATCACCCAAAAGTTGAGGGTTGTGATCCCGTTGACAGCACAGTGTTGGATATTAAACGATCTTTCCAAAGTGAAGTGCTTCAAACATAAAAAGATACTCCTAATCAGAATAGATTATTGATCACATGAGTTTGGTTTTCACGAAATACCCCAAAGATCTTTGGAGTAAGGTTTGGTCATGTTGGAAGTTTAGGGATATGGTTTTTGTTCTTAGAGCTTCATTTTCCCCTGTCTGTATGCCCCCCACATCCCCCTTCCTTCCGTTTTGCTACAGAGAGAACTGAGACGCATCGCAAAGGGAGGGAAAAGAAGAAGAAAGTGGGGAGGGTTAGATAATGGGTAAAAAATAAAAATAAAGGAGGGAAAAGAAATAATGTAGTAATGAAATATTTTTTTTTTTTCTGTTTTCCTTATTATCAGGGATGAACTTTATTGGTGATTTGATGAGTTATGAGATATATTGACTAATGACTAATCATGTATGCAAAATAATTGAAATTGCAAAAAAAAAAGAATATTGTGAACTCGGACAGCGTCTTTAGTCTAATGAGCGTTTTTTTCCATTTGCCTTATGTAGATACTGATTATGTCTCGGAAAATGAGCAGAAAAATAAATATCTCCAGCTCCCTGGAGTCTGAGGACATCAGCCTGGAAATGACGGTGCCAACGGATGACATTTCCTCATCCGAGGAGCCCAACGGTTCTCCTAAAATCGCTCGACAGCTGAAGGAGCTTCTTCACAATCTTCAGCTTCTGAAGATAGAGCTGCCCCAAAAAAAACCTGATGACTGACAACCTGACGGGAGAATACCTGACCAAGATTGAGGAGCTTGAAGAGAAATTAAACGACACAGTTCATCAGAAACAGTTGCTGGCTTTAAGACTTGAAACACAAACCAAAATCCAACAGGAAGATAGAAGAAAAGATCAAGAATGAATGAAGAAAGAATTGGAAACAATACTGTCCAGGCTCAAGCAATCAGAAGAAACAAATCATCAGCTGAGAGAGCGTTCAGGGAGCATACGGCGTAGCTTACATGACCTGGAGTTAACTAAGGAGACCTATGACAATCTGTGTGGCCTTCCTGAGGAACAGCTCTCTAGTCCTGAATATGTATCAGTCCGTTTCTTTGTAGAGGTGCAACCACTGAAAACTAAAATAAGTGACCTCCAAATGAAGAATGACAAGCAGTCTGAGGAGGTGAACGGATACGAGAAGCAGCTTAAGGGTCTGCTAGACAGTTATGAAGAGGAGAGGAGATACAAGATGTCAGAGGCTGACGCTGAAGCTGGCTGACACCAAACAGCTCATTCACCAAAGGGACTTTAAGATAGAAAATTATGACAAAGTGAAAAGTGAACGTGATATGTTTGAACGGCAATTATTAGAACTTAGGAGACGTTTTGAAATCCTAGATGCCACAAATAAGACACGGTCAAAGGAAAGAAATTAGCCCTAGAGGTCAGCACATTGCGACTGTATCCCTGATGCAAAAAGATAAAGAATTTCTGAACCGACAGAACATGGAACTGAATGTCTGCCCATAAAGAGGACCGCTTGGAGAGACCTCAAAGCCAGCTGGAAAATGCCAAAAAAGCAAGAGAAGAACTGTGTGAGAAATATGTCGCTTCTAGAGACCACCATAAAACAGAATATGAAAATAAACTACGTGATGAATTGGAACAAATTAGACTGAAGACAACTCAAGAAATTGAACAGTTACGTGGAGTGTCAAAAAAGAGATGTACGAGCGAGAAAACAGGAATTTAAGGGAAGCAAAGGACAACGCGGTTTCTGAGAAAGATTGAGAGGTTACAGCCGAAAGAGGGGCTCTGGTGAAATATGACCAGATACTAGAACAGTATAGACAGTTGCAACTGGGGACAAAGAGAAAAATGTCAAGATTAAATCATTTGAGGCTGAACGTGCCCACATGGTATTGGAAGAGACCACGGACAACCTACAGAAGTGCCAACTAGAGTGTGAGAAGTATCAGAAAAAGCTAGAGGTTTTAACAAAAGAATTCTACGCTCTTCAAGCCTCCACAGAAAAGCGAGCTACAGAGTTACAGGCTCAGAATTCTGAACGAGTTAGGCTAGAGACATATGGAAAGTTGGAGCAGGAATTGGATGATGTCATAATTCAGACTGTGCAAATGGAAGATGAAGCCGAAAGAGTTTTGTTTTCTTATGGATATGGAGCCGACGTCCCTACTACAGCTAAACGGAGGCTAAAGCAAAGCGTGCCCCTGGCCAAAAGACTTCTTCAGCTCGAGAGACAAAATTCCTCTCTGATTAAGGATTCGGAGCGCCAGAAGGAGCAAACCGGAAAATTGTCACTGGAATTGGATAGAACAAACTCAACCAATGACGCCGTGCGCTCCTGCTCTGAACACGAATCCAGCCCGGCATACCACGGACCGCTCTCGGAACCGGAACACAGCCGTGTGAATTCGGACTTTAAGGACCAGATTGCTAAGCTCGAGAAAGATGTCAGCAAGTTAAATAAAGAGAAGTCTTCTCTACTTCGTGTCAAAAGCCAAATGGCGGCAGATTTGGAGAAGCTTCTAAATCGGTGAGAGGAGTTGGCTGAAATGAAGCAAGTCTTACTTGGTCTTGAGAATAAGAGACCGGTGGAAGAGTTACTTCGCTCTAAGGCCTCATGCCCACGACCGTTGCTTCGGTCCGCACCCGAGCCGTAGTTTTGGTGGCTCGGATGCGGACTCATTCACTTCAATGGGGCCGCGTGCTGTCCACATCCTCCGTTCGGTGGCCCCGCAAAAAAAATATAACATGTCCTTCTCTTGTCTGCGCTTTGCGGACAAGAATAGGCAGTTATATTAAAGGCTGTCCGTGCCGTTCCGCAAATTGCGGAACGCTCCCGGACCCCACCCGTGTTTTGCGCACCGCAAAAAACGGAACGGTTGTGTGCATGAGGCCTAAAGAACATGGGAAATCATCACCACCAGAACCTGAACTTCAGAACGAGAACATATTTCTACCTCAACCAACTGTGTTTACAAAGAAAGAAGCTCCAGAACGGTACAAACGATGAGGAAGAATAATTAACACTGAAGCCTTTTTAATATCTATTTTATTAAATCTTATTTTTTTACTACTTTTTTATTTAAAACTGTTCTGAACGTGTGTAATTAATACTATCACATTGTCATAAAAAAAAATAATGTTATGTTAAACTGAAACGTTCACGATCGGCTGAAACTTCCTGTCCTCATTATGGTTACGTATACATAACACAGGCTCCATCATCCGAACAGCTTACCTCCTCCCCCTCCCTGCCCAGGTCACAGAGCATGCCCACAACACTCTCCCATAGAAGACGATGGGTCTTCTCCAGAATGATAGATGTCAGTAACTGGTTTGAATTTGTAAAACGATAGAAGATATAGTAATAGGATGGTGACCACCGATCCCTTGTGAGAGCAGGGCACCCGCATTACCCTCCGGTATGGAATATGAAAACTCAGATTTTCCTCATTTTATATTTAGAAAGGAATGGAAAGAAAATCCTGATGAAGTATGTATTTAAGCTGTGAGCCCAGAGCTGCGGTTATTTCTGGGCTCCTTCTAGAACAGTGTGCATGCTCCGAGGGTTCACAAAGTCAGCCATAACAGCGCAGCCTTCCACAGACCCTGACTGGCAAGGGGGTTGCAAAAGTTTTGGCACCCTATATGTAAACGATCCACCACTTGGCTAATGAAATACCTACTAACGCCATGAAAGGAATGGGAAATCTGTGCATTTTTATGTGTCTTTTATGTTGGCGTCAGGTGTATTCTAGTCGTTCCCAGGGGGTCATGTGATCATGGTAAGTACCGCGGATAGAAAAATGACATAATGTGCAGATTTGGAGGCTGAGAAGTGTCTGTGATGTAATAATTATAGCGCTGAGTCAGCCCGGCTCTGCCCGCAGTAAACAAGCATTCTCCACCACAGACTCCGTGGCGGGACGCACAGCTATATCCGACAGAGCGCGCTCAGTTGCCCCACCGCAAGTGGTTTTAGTTTTATTCTGTCTCCGCCATGGCAGGCACAGAACACTGCTTGTGTGTGAGAGCAGTGCCAGGCGGGCGCCTCTGCCCACAGTGTGGGAGCCTGGCAGCCATGTTGTAGATATAGGTCTGCCCGATCACTTCTGCCACAGTCCTGTCAGAGGGTGACAGCCGCGGTCCAGATGTCTGCTGGGAAAGAGACAAAATAAGTACTGCCGTACAAGGAGGAGCTAGAGAAAAGGGATTGTATATGGAATGGAGCTAGGTTCATGCATTGCGTGGCAGTATTACTTGGACATCATAAGGCCCTCTAGTTGTTGGACACTGCATGGCACGAGTACTTCATCACTGTTTGGCACTGTATATGGCACTATCACTTTACTATTCTCTGGCATTATTACTTGAGAACAGTATATGGTGCTATTACTTGAGCACTGGCATTATTACTTGTGCACTTTCTGGCACTATTACTTAAGCACTGTATATGGTGCTACTACTTGAGCACTGTCTGGCACTATTACTTGAGCACTGTCTGGCACTATTACTTGAGCACTGTATATATGGCACTATTACTTGAGCACTGTATATATGGCACTCTTACTTGAGCACTGTATATATGGCACTATTACTTGAGCACTGTATATATGGCACTATTACTTGAGCACTGTATATATGGCACTATTACTTGAGCACTGTATATATGGCACTATTACTTGAGCACTGTATATATGGCACTATTACTTGAGCACTGTATATATGGCACTCTTACTTGAGCACTGTATATATGGCACTATTACTTGAGCACTGTATATATGGCACTATTACTTGAGCACTGTATATATGGCACTATTACTTGAGCACTGTATATATGGCACTATTACTTGAGCACTGTATATATGGCACTATTACTTGAGCACTGTATATATGGCACTATTACTTGAGCACTGTATATATGGCACTATTACTTGAGCACTGTATATATGGCACTCTTACTTGAGCACTGTATGGTGCTACTACTTGGGTACTGTCACTATTACTTGAGCACTGTATGGTGCTACTACTTGGGTACTGTCACCATTACTTGAGCACTGTATGGTGCTACTACTTGGGTACTGTCACCATTACTTGAACACTGTATGGTGCTACTACTTGGGTACTGTCACTATTACTTGAACACTGTATGGTGCTACTACTTGGGTACTGTCACTATTACTTGAGCACTGTATGGTGCTACTACTTGGGTACTGTCACCATTACTTGAACACTGTATGGTGCTACTACTTGGGTACTGTCACTATTACTTAGGCACTGTATGGTGATACTACTTGGGTACTGTCACTATTACTTGGGCACTGTATATATGGCACTATTACTTGGGCACTGTATGGTGCTACTACTTGGGTACTGTCACTATTACTTGGGCACTGTATATATGGCACTATTACTTGAGCACTGTATCGTGCTACTACTTGGGTACTGTCACTACTACTTCGGTACTGCTACTACTTGGGCACTGTATATATGGCACTATTACTTGAGCACTGTCTGGCACTATTACTTGAGCACTGTATATATGGCACTATTACTTGAGCACTGTATATATGGCACTCTTACTTGAGCACTGTATATATGGCACTCTTACTTGAGCACTGTATATATGGCACTATTACTTGAGCACTGTATATATGGCACTATTACTTGAGCACTGTATATATGGCACTCTTACTTGAGCACTGTATATATGGCACTATTACTTGAGCACTGTATATATGGCACTATTACTTGAGCACTGTATATATGGCACTATTACTTGAGCACTGTATGTATGGCACTCTTACTTGAGCACTGTATATATGGCACTATTACTTGAGCACTGTATATATGGCACTATTACTTGAGCACTGTATATATGGCACTATTACTTGAGCACTGTATATATGGCACTATTACTTGAGCACTGTATATATGGCACTATTACTTGAGCACTGTATATATGGCACTATTACTTGAGCACTGTATATATGGCACTATTACTTGGGTACTGTCACTATTACTTGAGCACTGTATGGTGCTACTACTTGGGTACTGTCACTATTACTTGAGCACTGTATGGTGCTACTACTTGGGTACTGTCACCATTACTTGAGCACTGTATGGTGCTACTACTTGGGTACTGTCACCATTACTTGAACACTGTATGGTGCTACTACTTGGGTACTGTCACTATTACTTGAGCACTGTATGGTGCTACTACTTGGGTACTGTCACCATTACTTGAACACTGTATGGTGCTACTACTTGGGTACTGTCACTATTACTTAGGCACTGTATGGTGATACTACTTGGGTACTGTCACTATTACTTGGGCACTGTATATATGGCACTATTACTTGGGCACTGTATGGTGCTACTACTTGGGTACTGTCACTATTACTTGGGCACTGTATATATGGCACTATTACTTGAGCACTGTATCGTGCTACTACTTGGGTACTGTCACTACTACTTCGGTACTGCTACTACTTGGGCACTGTATATATGGCACTATTACTTGAGCACTGTATCGTGCTACTACTTGGGTACTGTCACTATTACTTGGGCACTGTATATATGGTACTATTACTTGAGGCATGTTGGATTTCACCATCACAGATCTATTTCTTCTCAGGAAATACGCTGCTGCCGGAAGAGTCTGGAAGAGGCTTCCTCCCATGTTTTAGCCAAGCCAAGCCTGCAAGTGAATGGAGGGATCAAGCCTGCAAGTGAATGGAGGGATCAAGCCTGCAAGTGAATGGAGGGATCAAGCCTGCAAGTGAATGGAGGGATCGCGACTGATACTGTTCAGCCAACAGCTATCGTAGGTGTAGGACCAGCCTTAGGAGGCCCCATCTGACACATTTGGGGGTCTGTGGACTCACTGACAAATGTAGAGGGAGATAAGTCGGAGAGATGTCTGCCTTCTCTCCTCTCCTCAGGACACATGGGTTCCCGCCGGCCAAGCAAGCATGTGTATGCAGGATTTGGGCTGTCATGTGACCCCTCCCTGGCCAGCCTATTGGCTGAGATTGCTTACCGTAGAGAGGGGCATACATGACGAGCTACTGGAAGCTGAGATATGAGGAGATATTTGCAAAGCTGCTTTATCCGTCAAACAGCTCCCATATCTCAGCTTCCTGTGGAATACAGGGTCAGGCCTGAGTTTGCATGTTGAGTTTTGTTCAGATTGTCCCCATATTTATGAAGCAAGGCCGGGGGTTGGGGGGGATGTCTCGTCATTGCTTCATCAGCTCGGAGGATGTCTCAGGCTGGTTACAACACAGGCCGGGTATAACACGAGAGTGGGGGGGGGGGGGCACAATGCAAACCGCTTCCTGTTCTGTGAGAAAACATAAAGGGGCTTATAGCGAGAGGACACAATGGAGGACACGCCCCAGGGCACCAGGAGAGAAAGGCCGGGCATGATATACCCAGCATGCACTGTGCCTAAAGAGGGGCCACATACTGACAGCACAGAGGGGCAGCAGACTGTATCACACAGGATAGGATTAGATACACAGCCCAGCAGGCAGTATCACACAGGATAGGATTAGATACACAGCTTAGCAGACAGTATCACACAGGATAGGATTAGATACACAGCTCAGCAGGGAGTATCACACAGGATAGGATTAGATACACAGCTCAGCAGACTGTATCACACAGGAGAGGATTAGATACACAGCTCAGCAGACAGTATCACACAGGATAGGGATTAGATACACAGCTCAGCAGACAGTATCACACAGGATAGGGATTAGATACACAGCTCAGCAGACAGTATCACACAGGATAGAATTAGATGCTCAGCAGACAGTATCACACAGGATAGGATTAGATACACAGCTCAGCAGACTGTATCACACAGGATAGGATCAGATACACAGCTCAGCAGGCAGTATCACACAGGATCGGATTAGATACACAGCTCAGCAGACAGTATCACACAGGACAGGATGAGATACACAGCCCAGCAGGCAGTATCACACAGGATAGGATTAGATACACAGCTCAGCAGTCAGTATCACACAGGATAGGATTAGATACACAGCTCAGCAGGCAGTATCACACAGGACAGGATTAGATACACAGCTCAGCAGTCAGTATCACACAGGATGGGATTAGATACACAGCTCAGCAGACAGTATCACACAGGATAGGATTAGATACACAGCTCAGCAGGCAGTATCACACAGGACAGGATTAGATACACAGCTCAGCAGACAGTATCACACAGGACAGGATTAGATACACAGCTCAGCAGACAGTATCACACAGGATAGGATTAGATACACAGCTCAGCAGGCAGTATCACACAGGACAGGATTAGATACACAGCTCAGCAGTCAGTATCACACAGGATAGGATTAGATACACAGCTCAGCAGACTGTATCACACAGGATAGGATTAGATACACAGCTCAGCAGGCAGTATCACACAGGATGGGATTAGATACACAGCTCAGCAGCCAGTATCACACAGGATAGGATTAGATACACAGCTCAGCAGACAGTATCACACAGGATAGGATTAGATACACAGCTCAGCAGTCAGTATCACACAGGATAGGATTAGATACACAGCTCAGTAGACAGTATCACACAGGATAGGATTAGATACACAGCTCAGCAGACAGTATCACACAGGATAGGATTAGATACACAGCTCAGCAGTCAGTATCACACAGGATAGGATTAGATACACAGCTCAGCAGACAGTATCACACAGGATAGGATTAGATACACAGCTCAGCAGACAGTATAACACAGGATAGGATTAGATACACAGCTCAGCAGACAGTATCACACAGGATAGGATTAGATACACCGCTCAGCAGACAGTATCACACAGGATCGGATTAGATACACAGCTCAGCAGACAGTATCACACAGGATAGGATTAGATACACAGCTCAGCAGACAGTATCACACAGGATGGGATTAGATACACAGCTCAGCAGACAGTATCACACAGGATAGGATTAGATACACAGCTCAGCAGACAGTATCACACATGATAGGATTAGATACACAGCTCAGCAGACAGTATCACACAGGAGAGGATTAGATACACAGCTCAGCAGTCAGTATCACACAGGATAGGATTAGATACACAGCTCAGCAGTCAGTATCACACAGGATAGGATTAGATACACAGCTCAGCAGACAGTATCACACAGGATGGGATTAGATACACAGCTCAGCAGACAGTATCACACAGGATAGGATTAGATACACAGCTCAGCAGGCAGTATCACACAGGACAGGATTAGATACACAGCTCAGCAGACAGTATCACACAGGATGGGATTAGATACACAGCTCAGCAGTCAGTATCACACAGGATAGGATTAGATACACAGCTCAGCAGTCAGTATCACACAGGATAGGATTAGATACACAGCTCAGCAGACAGTATCACACAGGATGGGATTAGATACACAGCTCAGCAGACAGTATCACACAGGATAGGATTAGATACACAGCTCAGCAGACAGTATCACACAGGATAGGATTAGATACACGGCTCAGCAGGCAGTATCACACAGGATAGGATTAGATACACAGCTCAGCAGTCAGTATCACACAGGATAGGATTAGATACACAGCTCAGCAGACAGTATCACACAGGATGGGATTAGATACACAGCTCAGCAGACAGTATCACACAGGATAGGATTAGATACACAGCTCAGCAGACAGTATCACACAGGATGGGATTAGATACACAGCTCAGCAGACAGTATCACACAGGATAGGATTAGATACACAGCTCAGCAGGCAGTATCACACAGGATAGGCTTAGATACACAGCTCAGCAGACAGTATCACACAGGATAGGATTAGATACCCAGCTCAGCAGACAGTATCACACAGGATAGGATTAGATACACAGCTCAGCAGACAGTATCACACAGGATAGGATTAGATACACAGCTCAGCAGACAGTATCACACAGGATGGGATTAGATACACAGCTCAGCAGACAGTATCACACAGGATAGGATTAGATACACAGCTCAGCAGACAGTATCACACAGGATAGATGGGAGGAGATCCTGCGGTGCCTGCATGCAGATTACCCTATTATATAGGATGAAATCTGTGAGTTGATTGGATTTCTACAGTTTTTCGTGTGACAAATAGACATTAAGGAGGTAATTTTTTATGTGAAATGTCACTTTTTGGCTTACTTTCGTTGCAGATTCGGTTGCAAATGTGCTTTCCAAGATGGAGAGAAAAGGGGGCGTGGTGTGGGTGGGGAAGGGGGCGGGAAGGCCAGCTCATCTCAGTTATCATTTTCTATGCCTTTTTTTGGTGTATAAAATGATTTAAAGGGGTTGCGCCTCCTCTTCAAACAGCTGATCGGCGGGGGTGACTGGTGTCGGACCCCAGCCGATCTGAAATTGATGACCTATCCTGAGGATAGGTCATCAATAAATATAACTTGGACAACCCCTTTAACCGCCTCCGGACCGCCTAACGCAGATGTGCGGTCCGGAGGCGGCAGCCCTGCGCACAAAGACGCATATACGCGTCATCTCGCGAGGGCCGGGATTTCCTGTGAACGCGCGCTCACAGGAACGGAAGGTAAGCGAGTGGATCTCCAGCCTGCCAGCGGCGATCGTTCGCTGGCAGGCTGGAGATGTGATTTTTTTAACCCCTAACAGGTATATTAGACGCTGTTTTGATAACAGCGTCTAATATACCTGCTACCTGGTCCTCTGGTGGTCCCTTTTGTTAGGATCGACCACCAGAGGACACAGGTAGGTCAGTAAAGTCGCACCAAACACTACACTACACTACATCCCCCCCCCCCGTCACTTATTAACCCCTTATGAACCCCTGATCACCCCATATAAACTCCCTGATCACCCCCCTGTCATTGATCACCCCCCTGTCAGGCTCCATTCAGACGTCCACATGTGTTTTGCGGATCCGATCCATGTATCCATGGATCCGTAAAAATCATACGGACGTCTGAATGGAGCCTTATCACCCCCTGTCATTGATCACCCCCCTGTAAGGCTCCATGATTTTTACGGATCCATGGATCGGATCCCCCTTGAATGGACCCTTACCAGGGGGGTGATCAATGACAGGGGGGTGATCAGGGAGTCTATATGGGTGATCACCCCCCTGTCATTGATCATCCCCCTGTCATTGATCACCCCCCTGTAAGGCTCCATTCAGACATTTTTTTGGCCCAAGTTAGCGGAAATTTTTTGTTTGTTTTTGTTTTTTCTTACTAAGTCTCATATTCCACTAACTTGTGTCAAAAAATAAAATCTCACATGAACTCACCATGAAGCTGGGGAATGTGTTTTGGGGTGTCATTTTACATATACCCATGCTGGGTGAGAGAAATATCTTGGTCAAATGCCAACTTTGTATAAAAAAATGGGAAAAGTTATCTTTTGCCAAGATATTTCTCTCATCCAGCATGGGTATATGTAAAATGACACCCCAAAACACATTCCCCAACTTCTCCTGAGTACGGCGATACCAGATGTGTGACACTTTTTTGCTGCCAAGGTGGGCAAAGGGGCGCATATTCCAAAGTGCACCTTTCGGATTTCGCAGGCCATTTTTTACACATTTTGATTGCAAAGTACTTCTCACACATTTGGGCCCCTAAAATGCCAGGGCAGTATAACTACCCAACAAGTGACCCCATTTTGGAAAGAAGACACCCCAAGGTATTCCGTGAGGGGCATGGCGAGTTCCTAGAATTTTTTATTTTTTGTCGCAAGTTAGTGGAATATGAGACTTTGTAAGAAAAAAATAAAAATAAAAAATCATCATCATTTTCCGCTAACTTGTGACAAAAAATAAAAAGTTCTATGAACTCACTATGCCCATCAGCGAATACCTTAGGGTGTCTACTTTCCGAAATGGGGTCATTTGTGGGGTTTTTCTACTGTCTGGGCATTGTAGAACCTCAGGAATCATGACAGGTGCTCAGAAAGTCAGAGCTGCTTCAAAAAGCGGAAATTCACATTTTTGTACCATAGTTTGTAAACGCTATAACTTTTATCCAAACCATTTTTTTTTTTTGCCCAAACATTTTTTTTTAATCAAAGACATGTAGAACTATAAATTTAGCGAAAAATTTATATGTGGATGTCGTTTTTTTTGCTAAATTTTACAGCTGAAAGTGAAAAATGTAATTTTTTTGCAAAAAAATCGTTACATTTCGATTAATAACAAAAAAAGTAAAAATGTCAGCAGCAATAAAATACCACCCAATGAAAGCTCTATTAGTGAGAAGAAAAGGAGGTAAAATTCATTTGGGTGGTAAGTTGCATGACCGAGCAATAAACGGTGAAAGTAGTGTAGTGCCGAAGTGTAAAAAGTGGCCTGGTCATTAAGGGGGTTTCAGCTAGCGGGGCTGAAGTGGTTAAAGGCTATGTACACCTTCAGAGGAAATTTTTGTTTATGATTGCATATTACTCATATTTGGCTAAAAAATCATATTTTCAATTGCCCTTTCTTAAAAATATTGAGCCATTCTGTCACTAAGGGTTAACAGTTTTTCTAGCTGTGTGACTGGTACTTTCACTATCACGTTGAGCTGGTCATCTAATAACTCTGATCTCTAAACTACTAAGAGGTCATAAACACTTATTTAACCCTCATTCTTATCAGTAAGATGAGGACTGAGCTATAATGAGTGTTTATAATGTCAGAGAGCAGAGATAAGGAGCCCGTCAGCTCCCCAACTGACGGAAAAGAGAGAAAATCCAGAGGCTGCTACTACAGCATCTCAGCTCTGTACACAAAAAAGGCTCTAATTAAAAAAATATATATATTTAGCTCAAAGTGAGTACAATTGTCCCCAAAGGTGTACATGAAATGTACTCCAGCAAGGAATCTGGCATAGATTTAGGCAAGTCGCACAGCCAGCGCCTAAGTTATGTAGAGGCCGGCGCCTTTATATAACATAGGCGCATCAAGCACCAGAGCAGGGTTATGAAGACCAGCGTCTAAAATGCCGGTCTCAATAAATGACCCCACAGGCTTTTCTGCCGTGTATTTCTACGTTCACGATACCTGACTAGGTGGCAAAAGCTGCATTGTATAGTTGGACTGGTGCGATATCCAGTGGGACTGGGACCTGTGGCCGGTGGACTCTCTGTACATTACTACATGCATACTTTGCAGACGGTGTGGATTGCATAAAACGCCACTTCTGCTTGTTGACAGTAGGATCACGTCAGCATCAGGTCCGTCCTTTCCTGGTCTGTCTGCAGCTCTATAGGACCCTTGTGCAGACGCAGCTGAGGCAGGGGGGGCCTGGATGTGTATACTGGGTGAGGGGCAGGAACTGCAGCCGCCTGTTCATCAGTCAGGACATCAGATATCACTTTATACACTCACTACAAGAAAGGTCCTGCCAGCAATTGTATAAAAGCCTCGGAATAATCCCCAACATTCAGATACAGGCAATTCTGAATATCACTCTCATCATAGTACAGGATGATAAGCATAATGTTCATAATCGTTTACTCTCACTGTTGCTCAACGCTAAGCTATGCATATTGTATGAAAAGCCAAGAGAAGGGAAGGAGCAAATATTCTGACAACCTGGACTCAGAAAAGTGGTTGTCAGAGCTATTATCACACAAAGCACACTGCAATTCCATTTATTCTCTATGGGACTGCTGAAGATAGCTGAGGGCTGTACTTAGCTACCACCAGCAGTCTCATAGGGAATGAATGGAAGGGTAGTGGAATTGTGTTATCATTACCCCATTCACCCCAGGGACTGAAAACCACTTCTGTGAGATCAGGTTGTCAGAATGGTTGCTCCTTCCCTTCTCTTGGGTGATCAGTCTGACACGCAGTGTAGGTGAAAGATTGTTAAAGTGGAGAAACCACTTTGAGTTCAAAGTTAACATTTTTACTAAATACTATAATACTGCTCCTATGTACAAGAATATAACTACTATAATACTGCTCCTATGTACAAGAATATAACTACTATAATACTGCCTCCTATGTACAAGAATATAACTACTATAATACTGCTCCTATGTACAAGAATATAACTACTATAATACTGCCTCCTATGTACAAGAATATAGCTACTATAATACTACCTCCTGTGTACAAGAATATAACTACTATAATACTGCTCCTATGTACAAGAATATAACTACTATAATACTGCTCCTATGTACAAGAATATAACTACTATAATACTGCTCCTATGTACAAGAATATAACTACTATAATACTGCTCCTGTGTACAAGAATATAACTACTATAATACTGCTCATACGTACAAGAATATATCTACTATAATACTGCTCCTATGTACAAGAATATAACTACTATAATACCACTCCTATGTACAAGAATATAACTACTATAATACTGCTCCTATGTACAAGAATATAACTACTATAATACTGCTCCTATGTACAAGAATATAACTACTATAATACTGCTCCTACGTACAAGAATATAACTACTATAATACCACTCCTATGTACAAGAATATAACTACTATAATACTGCTCCTATGTACAAGAATATAACTACTATAATACTGCTCCTATGTACAAGAATATAACTACTATAATACTGCTCCTATGTACAAGAATATAACTACTATAATACTGCCTCCTATGTACAAGAATATAACTACTATAATACTGCCTCCTATGTACAAGAATATAACTACTATAATACTGCTCCTACGTACAAGAATATAACTACTATAATACCACTCCTATGTACAAGAATATAACTACTATAATACTGCTCCTATGTACAAGAATATAACTACTATAATACTGCTCCTATGTACAAGAATATAACTACTATAATACTGCTCCTATGTACAAGAATATAACTACTATAATACTGCTCCTATGTACAAGAATATAACTACTATAATACTGCTCCTATGTACAAGAATATAACTACTATAATACTGCTCCTATGTACAAGAATATAACTACTATAATACTGCTCCTACGTACAAGAATATAACTACTATAATACTGCCTCCTATGTACAAGAATATAACTACTATAATACTGCTCCTATGTACAAGAATATAACTACTATAATACTGCTCCTATGTACAAGAATATAACTACTATAATACTGCCTCCTATGTACAAGAATATAACTACTATAATACTGCTCCTATGTACAAGAATATAACTACTATAATACTGCTCCTATGTACAAGAATATAACTACTATAATACTGCTCCTATGTACAAGAATATAACTACTATAATACTGCTCCTATGTACAAGAATATAACTACTATAATACTGCTCCTATGTACAAGAATATAACTACTATAATACTGCTCCTATGTACAAGAATATAACTACTATAATACTGCTCCTATGTACAAGAATATAACTACTATAATACTGCTCCTATGTACAAGAAATAACTACTATAATACTGCTCCTATGTACAAGAATATAACTACTATAATACTGCTCCTATGTACAAGAATATAACTACTATAATACTGCTCCTATGTACAAGAATATAACTACTATAATACTGCTCCTATGTACAAGAATATAACTACTATAATACTGCTCCTATGTACAAGAATATAACTACTATAATACTGCTCCTATGTAAAGAATATAACTACTATAATACTGCTCCTATGTACAAGAATATAACTACTATAATACTGCTCCTATGTACAGGAATATAACTACTATAATACTGCTCCTATGTACAAGAATATAACTACTATAATACTGCCTCCTCTGTACAGGAATATAACTACTATAATACTGCTCCTATGTACTAGAATATAACTACTATAATACTGCTGCTATGTACTAGAATATAACTACTATAATACTGCTCCTATGTACAAGAATATAACTACTATAATACTGCTCCTATGTACAAGAAAATAACTGCTATAATACTGCTATGTACAAGAATATAACTACTATAATACTGCCTCCTATGTACAAGAATATAACTACTATAATACTGCTCCTATGTACAAGAATATAACTACTATAATACTGCTCCTACGTACAAGAATATAACTACTATAATACTGCTCCTATGTACAAGAATATAACTACTATAATACTGCTCCTACGTACAAGAATATAACTACTATAATACTGCCTCCTATGTACTAGAATATAACTACTATAATACTGCTCCTATGTACTAGAATATAACTACTATAATACTGCTCCTATGTACAAGAATATAACTACTATAATACTGCTCCTATGTACAAGAAATAACTACTATAATACTGCTCCTATGTACAAGAATATAACTACTATAATACTGCTCCTATGTACAGAATATAACTACTATAATTACTGCTCCTATGTACAAGAATATAACTACTATAATACTGCTCCTATGTACAAGAATATAACTACTATAATACTGCTCCTATGTACAAGAATATACTACTATAATACTGCTCCTATGTACAAATATAACTACTATACTGCTCCTAGTACAAGAATATAACTACTATAATACTGCTCCTATGTACAAGAATATAACTACTATAATACTGCTCCTCTGTACAGAGAATATAACTACTATAATACTGCTCCTATGTACAGAATATAACTACTATAATACTGCTCCTATGTACAGAATATAACTACTATAATACTGCTCCTATGTACAAGAATATAACTACTATAATACTGCTCCTATGTACAAGAATATAACTACTATAATACTGCTCCTATGTACAAGAATATAACTACTATAATACTGCCTCCTATGTACAAGAATATAACTACTATAATACTGCTCCTATGTACAAGAATATAACTACTATAATACTGCTCCTATGTACAAGAATATAACTACTATAATACTGCTCCTATGTACAAGAATATAACTACTATAATACTGCTCCTATGTACAAGAATATAACTACTATAATACTGCTCCTATGTACAAGAATATAACTACTATAATACTGCTCCTATGTACTACAAGAATATAACTACTATAATACTGCTCCTATGTACAAGAATATAACTACTATAATACTGCTCCTATGTACAAGAATATAACTACTATAATACTGCCTCCTATGTACAAGAATATAACTACTATAATACTGCTCCTATGTACAAGAATATAACTACTATAATACTGCTCCTATGTACAAGAATATAACTACTATAATACTGCTCCTATGTACAAGAATATAACTACTATAATACTGCTCCTATGTACAAGAATATAACTACTATAATACTGCCTCCTATGTACAAGAATATAACTACTATAATACTGCTCCTATGTACAAGAATATAACTACTATAATACTGCTCCTATGTACAAGAATATAACTACTATAATACTGCTCCTATGTACAAGAATATAACTACTATAATACTGCTCCTATGTACAAGAATATAACTACTATAATACTGCTCCTATGTACAAGAATATAACTACTATAATACTGCTCTATGTACAAGAATATAACTACTATAATACTGCTCCTATGTACTAAGAATATAACTACTATAATACTGCCTCCTATGTACATAGAATATAACTACTATAATACTGCCTCCTATGTACAAGAATACAACTACTATAATACTGCTCCTATGTACAAGAAATATAACTACTATAATACTGCCTCCTATGTACAAGAATATAACTACTATAATACTGCTCCTGATGTACAAGAATATAAACCTACTATAATACTGCTCCTATGTACAAGAATATAACTACTATAATACATGCTCCTATGTACAAGAATATAACTACTATAACTACTGCTCCTATGTACATAGAATAATAGAATCTACTATGTACAGAATAACTCTAATCTGCTCCTATGTACAAGAAATATAACTGCTATAATACTGCCTCCTATGTACAAGAATATAACTACTATAATACTGCTCCTATGTACAAGAATATAACTACTATAATACTGCTCCTATGTACAAGAATATAACTACTATAATACTGCTCCTATGTACAAGAATATAACTACTATAAACTGCTTCCTATGTACAAGAATATAACGACTATAATACTGCTCCTATGTACCAGAATATAACTACTATAATACTGCTCCTATGTACAAGAATATAACTACTATAATACTGCTCCTATATACAAGAATTACTATAATACTGCTCCTATGTACAAGAATATACTAATACTGCTCCTATGTACAAGAATATTACTATAATACTGCTCCTATGTACAAGAATATTACTATAATACTGCTCCTATGTACAAGAATATAACTACTATAATACTGCCTCCTATGTACAAGAATATAACTACTATAATACTGCTCCTATGTACAAGAATATAACTACTATAATACTGCTCCTATGTACAAGAATATAACTACTATAATACTGCCTACTATGTACAAGAATATAACTACTATAATACTGCTCCTATATACAAGAATATAACTACTATAATACTGCCTACTATGTACAAGAATATAACTACTATAATACTGCT
Source organism: Bufo gargarizans (assembly GCF_014858855.1). Lineage (NCBI taxonomy): Eukaryota > Metazoa > Chordata > Amphibia > Anura > Bufonidae > Bufo > Bufo gargarizans. The sequence goes on along the minus strand of NW_025334175.1, from coordinate 235,585 downwards.
CCTATGTACTAGAATATAACTACTATAATACTGCTCCTATGTACAAGAATATAGCTACTATAATACTGCTCCTATATACAAGAATATAACTACTATAATACTGCTCCTATGTACAAGAATATAGAACTACTATAATACTGCTCCTATGTACAAGAATATAACTACTATAATACTGCTCCTATGTACAAGAATATAACTACTATAATACTGCTCCTATGTACAAGAATATAACTACTATAATACTGCCTCCTATGTACAAGAATATAACTACTATAATACTGCTCCTATGTACAAGAATATAACTATTATAATACTGCTCCTATGTACAAGAATATAACTACTATAATACTGCTCCTATATACAAGAATATAACTACTATAATACTGCCTCCTATGTACAAGAATATAACTACTATAATACTGCCCCCTATGTACAAGAATATAACTACTATAATACTGCTTCTATGTACAAGAATATAACTACTATAATACTGCTCCTATGTACAAGAATATAACTACTATAATACTGCCTCCTATGTACAAGAATATACCTACTATAATACTGCCTCCTGTGTACAAGAATATAACTACTATATGTGTTTAAAGTTCCTTGACTTTTGGTATTCTCGGTAAGGGGCAGACATGTATGGTAGTCATTGGTCGGTGTAGATTTCAGGCGCACTTAGTGTTGGATGCAGTGCCTCATGTATTACGAGGCGTACACCGTCGGGCTATGGTAAATCTTCCTCTAGGTACGGGCAGTGCCTGGAACTATGTAAGTAATTAGTAGGCCGCAGCATCACCCGGGCCTCGCAGCATCCATATGGTTTACTACTGCCCCGAGACTGTTAGCCAGAACGCCGCACTTTGTCCCATCATAAGGATACACATGAAGGCTCAGCCCGGCCGAGCATGCTGGTGATCTCAGACAGCAGTGAAGAATAAACTGATTCCAGACAACAAATCATACATGCCAAAACCCAACATGCCCAATTAGCACCTGAGGTTTGGCACCAGCCGTATAGCCTGCAATGTGTAATACGGGTTAAAAGAAAGTCACAGCATGCGCGGTCAGGCTCCGCCCCCTCTAAGCCTCGTGGCTCATGAGCAAACAGAGCTTATCGTGTGTGTTTGCATACATGATTGTATATAATGAACTTAAAGGGACATAGCAGATAGGGGTGAGGGAAGTAATAACGAGCATGGTGCTACCTTTATGGAGATGCGTGAGGTGTAATTCTAGTATCTGTTGCAGCCTGTGGGGATACATCCTTGTCTATGGCCTATCCCAACTATAAAGCATCCATGCCTCTCCCCTGATGGAGGGTTGTGCCCTGGTCTCCAAGATCTTCACTCAGTGACCATATTGTGACACCTGGAATATTAGGAATCAGGACAGCACGTGTGGCGGCCATCGTTTGCACCTGTTACTGCACTCCTTTATTTTCACCTCTAGCCTGCAGTCCTCACGGCTTGTAACCTGAGCCTCGTACCTCGATGCAGCATTATTTCACCGTCCTGCCAGATAAAACATGTTACCTCGCTTTCACTTTTATCCTGAGTCATGAACCGACACACCTAGATCCTTCCATCGTGCCTGAATTACAGGTTACATAACATGCCCCCATACCCGGTATTTTATATCCTGAACCCCAGGACTCCCCAATATAATGAGTATCTGTAAAAAACTGACAACCCCCCCACAACTAGTTGTCACCTCCTTTCCACCACTAGATGACTGCAACCATCGCCTTGCTGCAAAGCATCATGGTCGTACTTAATTCAACCCACCCCTTTCTGTGGCTTATTTTCAGCTCCAATGTCACTTGCTAGTGCTAGGGCCAGAAGCAAAAATGGTCATGGGGCCCCTCTGCACATCCTGTCTATATCCATGCCTATTCTTGACTGGTGGTGGTCCCTCTTCACATGCATGTCTTTGATTGGCCAAGTCAAGCTCTTTTCACCCTGTGAGAGGTAGGGGTTGAAGTTCAGGTTGTCCCAGTTTATCATTGGGCCACACTAGAGTGGTTGATCACCATATCAATAAGAATCCTCATGTGTATGGCCCAAAGTGGTGGTCCTCAGGCCCAATACCATGTTCCGTGAACGCTGCCTGAGGGGTTGATTCCAGATATTGAAGCAAATAATGACTACTGTCTTCATATGGTTAAACATTAAGGGGGCTACCTGAAATTCACTGGTTACAGCTACAAATTGAACATTTAAGGACGGGTCGATAGTCATTTTCCTTGTGGGACTATAAAAATAGTCAATCAAATTGATCTTCGCTTCGGCCAGAACAAGTTTATTGAAGCAAAATACACAGTATCTTATCAAGAGTGTCCTTGAAGGACTGTAAAAATGTTTACAAGACTGGGGCTTCACCTTGATGTACTTCATTGGAAAGTCGGTCCAACTAGTGTGGTCTACGGTGGTACAATTTCGAAGCATGAGTATGGCTGTGAATTTGATGCAACCATAGTGGTCAGGCCCAGGAACCAGCCTGGCATGATCACCACCCTCAAGAACGTCCACCATATCATCACAGTAGACAGCAGTTAGATAGCACGAGCATAAAGAGTAGAGCTCTGCAACCAAGCCAAATATCCAGAAGCTGGTCCTATACTCGACACCAGCAGAATGAAACTGTGAAGGGGTTAACCTTCATTATCTGCAGTGCCCAGGAGGGGTCTCAGGAACCTATAACATTCCATAATGTATGAATCTGTTCATCTCAAAGGAAATTTCCATGCAGCCTTTGAGAAGGTTCTGTCCTCTAGTCCTGAAATGCTTTTACAAAATTTAAAAAGTTGCAGTCAATTTTTTGCTAGATTTATAGACAGAATTCGTAACGCTCGCTCGTAAGGAATGTTTAGATGAAGATTGTTTTCTTAAGTCTAACATGGACTAAGATTCCATATAAGACACAGAATTCTACCGAGATCTTGTTCATGTGGGAACCTGCAGAGCCTCCTACCTGGTGTCGGTGGTCCTGACAGCACCCTAGGAACCCGGTGGCTTTTCTGGTCTTCTCGGCAGCTGGTGGAAAGTTTCTGTGAAGTTGAGCTCCCCAGTGAGGTGTGGTTCCTGTGTGAGAATAAGGAAATGCTTCTACTCTTCGCCGTGTTTGTTCAGAATCTCACAGAGCACTCACAGTGGACGAGACGGAAAGTGCAAGGCGAAGGAAGAGGAGGAGGGATTGGGGTGGTGACCATCTCCAAACTCTCTCCCAGTGCTGGGAAACTTACTTCCCCAGGGTGGAGGGAGGAGAGGAGCATCTTACGACTCACACAAGAGGCGACAATCATGCTAAACGACCTCGTTACCAGGATGACATCATGTAAAATGACAATGAACAATTTAAAGATTATAGGATCAAATGCGGATACAATATTGCTTTTACCACGCACTTTTGTCCTAACTGCACCTCCAGGGGCGTCGTTAGGTCAAAACATTCGGGGCTTGAGCCCCAAATATTTTTTTTTATTTGGCTATTCCAGGGCCCTTTAATATTGATTGGACCTGGGCAACCCACCACAGATCATCCTTCCACCCCCCTTGTACTTGTTCCGCTGATCAGCTACTTGTGGGCTTCGCGGGCATGCGTTCAGTCACTTCGGTGCGCAATCCCGTCCTGCGGCACGTGATCCTGCGAGACCCGCCGCGGGAGGTCACGGGTCTCGCGGGATCACGCACCGCTAAACAGGATTGTGAACCAAAGTGACTTAACTCATGCCCACGCAGCCCGCAAGTAACGGATCAGCGGAAAAAGTACAAGGGGGGTGGGGGAATGATTTGTGGGGTTGCCCAGGGTCCACTCCCATCAATATTAAAGGGGCCCAAGCAAAGATTTCTGCAGTGGGGGGGAAATTAAACATAACAGATATTGGAAAGTTACCGAAAGTTGTAATATATAATGACTGCAGTCTGCAGTACCCTTTAAAGGGAACCTGTCACCGGGATTTGATGTATAGAGCTGAGGACATGGGTTGCTAGATGGCCACTAGCACATCCGCAATACCCAGTCCCCATAGCTCGGTGTGCTTTTAATGTGTATAAAACCCGATTTGATACATATGCAAATTAACCTGATATGAGTCAGAGTTGAAAATATGACTCTTCTCTGGTCACACAAGTAAGATATGACTCTTTTATGTTAATTTGCATATGTAGAAAATCTTTTTTTTTACACAATAAAAGCACAGAGAGCTATGGAGACTGGGTATTGCGGATGTGCTAGTGGCCCTCTAGCAGCCCATGTCCTCAGCTCTATACACAAAATCCTGGTGACAGGTTCCCTTTAAGCATGCCTTTAATGTGCAATTTCAACACAGTGGGCTTGTGCCCTGGATGTTTTCAGACCATAGCAACGCCTCTCCTCCAGCTCCACCCTACGTGCAAAAAAAGGACTAGCGTAGTAGTCTACTATGCCATTCCATAACGCAAAAAACGTATACTGGCTTCTCAGAGGTCAAAAGGATGCTCTTTTTGGCATTCGTCAAGTTAAAAGGGCTGTACACCAATGGTTTGGAAAACATCCCTCCCCCCTCCTCTAGAGTAGAACTGTGAAGGGTAGCCGACCTACTCCATTATGCCACAGCCATGGCTGCTCCGCTATGCTCCCGGGATGTAATCTTCTCCCCTTGCGTAATGACAAATGGTCACGTAACGCAAGAGATGCCGGTCACTGCTGTGGCCAGTGTGGCCATGGTGGCAGCGGCGTCAAACAGGAAGTTTACATCTGTGGGGCCTAGTGAAGCAAGGAGTTGCGAGCCAGCACCAGGAAGCAGCTAAGTGTCATAGGTCTGCTTGGGGGGAAAGTGTGCCAAACCTCCCCCCTACAGGTGCATTGGAGCTTCATGGATACGTTTGAACAATCACTTTTTGAAATTAATGTGTTAGAACCAGGAAAAATGGGCAAACGCAAGCATCTGAGCAACTCTGACAACTCCAAATTGTGATGGCTCAAAAACCTGGTCAGATAATCTCCAAATTGGTTGATCTCGTGTGGTGTTCCCAATATTTTGTGGATAGTTCTGAAAATAATCCAGGTAAGAACTGGGGACAGGGCGATGGACGCGTGGAAAAGATGAGCTAGGGTATGGCCATATAGGTGTCCACGCCATGTCTACCCACGGCAGCCAATGACAGCTTGATTTTGCAGTAAAATTGTTTGCCATTGGTTGTGTCGTCTGGCTGTACTCCTATCATAGCACAAATGACTGAAAACGTTCCTGCTGGCTATGATAGAAAAGTTTCAGGACAGGCGGAACATCGCACACAGTCTGTACGGTCACAGTGCCCATGCAGACCACTACAATGCGCACGCGAGTATCAGAAGTGGAGCAATGTTTGGCGGTGTTCTGGTGTGAAAAATCAGGTTTTACATCATATCAATGGAAGGGGTTGCATCAGGATTCATTATGAGACCCAATATTAGGAAGGTGGTTTTAATATTATGGCTGATCATTGTACTATTCCATCTCCTCGGTATGATCTCCACATGTGAAGCCCACACGCATTTTGCCTTCTTAGGCCTGTAAAGTGCAGAGCCCGTCCTGTGTGAGTCACACCATGATTGCTACTTCATACAAGTCTCAACTCGTCAACTTCCAACACAGCAGCTCCCTCCGGTTACCTCAGGTCTGGAAAACACATTATAGATCATCGCTAGGAACCGGAGAAAAGTAAGAGGCGCAGGGTGTAATTAACAAACCATAATGACAGGACTGACTGTTATTTAGAAAGTTTATGACAAAACAAACTCCAGACTTTTCCCAGTATTAGTAAAGAGACTCTGGCAAGGCTCAGGTCCTCCATGTTTTCGCCTTCCGGTTTTTTTCTGCCTGATACCTTGAAATGTAGACTTGGTTTAAATTACAAGTCTAAAGGCCCCATACACATTAGTTAACTGTCAGCTGACATTCTGTATGGGGAGCTCCAGCCTTCCTCTCGGGAGATGATGTCCAGGGAGAGAATGACTGGTGAAATTAATTTTCAACCGATTCTTTTGTTCTCCTGGGAGATATGTTGCTGCCAGTGGTGTCCTCTCTGCTCTCGTCATATAATCCACATATATGTTGAGCTGAGAAGAACATGTTCTCCTGTTCTTTTGTTCTCCTGGGAGATAAGTCCACATATATGTTGAGCCAAGATGAACATGTATGGGGGATCAGTGAGAGATAGCTGTTGGCCGAACAACTATTGAATGTGTATGCCCAGGTTAAGCCTAATCCCAATGTCCTTACTTGACCAGACAGTTAAGAGTCTTTTACATGGCCTGGGGCATGGCCATAGCCATGGCCCCCAGCACTCGTCAGATGATTGGATCTTTTATGTGAGCATATAAATACTTGTACTAGTAAAAATCGTTTATCACCCGCACAGTTTCGATCAGCCCTCAACCTTCACATGGGCTGATCGAAACTGTTACTACGATCACTCGTTCCCCTGCATTTTACATTATGTCGACTTGATTTATCTTCCATCGGTGCCCGTTACGGTCCTGCATCAGACTGTCTAAGAGGACCCTTCATTCCATCTAATAGTACCGGTATTTGTTATTTGTAATAATGCTGAACTAAAAGGCAGCTGAGCATCAAGTATTAAAAATTATAGAGCTGAGGACGGGACAGTCGAGAAGTGACCTTCAATAGGAAAATGACTTGTAAGATCAACGCAGGTCGTCAACTGCATAAAATAATGATCAATGGATGACGAGTGCTATCTGAGATTTAAAATGCCCCTTTAAGGACAGGTTGCCATTATGCATTCTTGCTCATACATTGGCTTTTATTTTACGGCTGTCTGGCTCTTTGACCTCTATTTTTTGGGGGTAACAAACCTGTGATAAGTTCAAGAATAAAAGGGTTGGCCATCTTTCAGGTGTTTTTTTGGCAAACCCTCCTTCTGACTACATCTACAAAAAGGGAAGCATATTTTCCTGCTCTCCGCCACTGGGTCTCAGCTCCTTTGGGTCTCCAGCTTTAAACATCCACTCTGAAACCGCTACATTGGTGACCTGACCTGCTAGCATCACATGACCAACTGACATGATGTAAGGGCGTCAGGTCACCACCGCAGCCAGTTATTGGGTGCAGTGACGTCAAAGCGTCAAGGAAGCCTGGACCCATAAGTAGGGAGCAGGTAGGCATGCTTCCCTTCGGCAGGTCTGGCCCATAAAGGTGGTCAACCCCTTTCAGGGATCTACTAAAACGCCCCCAACTGCTGATGAGCACATGTAGGCCGAGTTACACCTTTAGATATACATCTCTTGTGACCTTGCATCTGATCTTCCAGTGCTTTCAGTTGGTTAGCACAATTTCCACAAGTTATATGGACCATTTCTGTCACTTTTTTGACAGGGCTCTAGGATTAATATCCATCCTTTGGTATTTCATGGCTGCTCAGGGGATGCTTCTTCACTTCTTCAGTGCACTCAGAAAATGTTTCCTTCTCCTGTTCCACCCCTTGTGTGTGTTTCTAGTTCCCAGCCTGAAATTCATGCCAGTAAATGAGCAGAGAATTCTAAAATAAGGGTCCATTTACACGTGCCGATGCAGGGCTATAACAAGTGATATAACAGGTAGATCGTTCCTTTTTAAAGGGCTTTTACACTTTTACTTACAGCATGCAGAGCCTTCCACATTGTCTAGGAGCTGTGTGTCAGCAAAAGGGAGGTAGAACCAAAGTTCAAGAGACAGCTGGGGAAGTTTTTGAGCCTCCACAGTGAAAGATCCTCCGCTGTAGTAGCCAGATAGTCTGTTGTGTGTCCTGAACAGGGAAAAAGCAGAAACAGAGGTGTCTACAGACCTACGTGGGGAAAGCTGTCCACCAAGTGTGTCCTGCTCAATACAAAGAGAAGGAACTGTGCAGAGTGTGAGGGCTGGGCAGAAGACTACAAGCTGAAGTCACATTACAAGGCACCTGGTGTAAGGACTGTTGAAATGATCCTATAGAAGAATATTTACTGCTATGCATTGCTGTGGTTGTCCATGACAAATGAATATTGTTTCTAGAGACTGTTCACACATAGAAGTTTTAGAGACATTGAAGTTGTGTGCTGGCTGCACCTATCATGATATTTCTTGTATGAAACAGGTAATCAGTAAAGAACTGCAAACTGCGTCACCTGCCATAGTGTCATTGTTGCCATCCACCTCTGTCGTTACACCTTGCCCGATGCAGAGACTTCCACATTGTCTAGGAGCTGTGTGTCAGCAAAAGGAAAGTAGAACCAAAGTTTAAGAGACAGCTGGGGAGGTTTTTGAGCCTGCACAGTGAAAGATCCTCCACTGTTGTAGCCAGATAGTCTGTAAGAAGGTGAACTAGATTGTTCGGCTTCTAGTTTGCACACTGTTGGCAGCACATGATACATTAGCTGATTGCTGGGAATGAGCGTTCTCGTGAATCCTTGTTCAGTTGATTATCGGCCCGTGTAGAAGGACCCGGAATCTGAAATTTTTAGACCTCAAGTGAATTATGCGTGAGTCTCCACTGCAGACTCAGATAAGTGACGTTCAACTTATTTGTTTCCAATGTCATGGACTGAAAACTGCACACAGATTTTTCGAAGCATGTGAAACCCCATCAATCTGAATGGGAGGAAATTCAAAGTGGATTTTGTAACTGAATGTGTAAATGGCGCCTTAGAAATCCTGGATTCAACATAAGAAAATGTGATAAAGTTCTGGTAGAGGCAGAATAAGGAAAGGTTGAGGCATATTAGAAAGTTGTAGCTCATGAATCCAGCATCTGTGCTGGCCCTTATTAATACCAATAGGGAACCATTACACCAGTATAATACAGTGCCGCTATATAAACTCAGTCCCCGCCCTTTCATATCGCCATCAGTCCACATTCTCGTACGGTGAAAAATGACTTGTTTGGAATAGCAGGCATGTTTCCTAAGCCCGCTCCTGACTGATTGGCCCCTTATAAGTCACATTTGCCTCCACAGAACAAGAATTACACGTTGCCTCCATTCACCAGAGTGACTTCCACAGAGAGCTGGGGTGAATTCTGGGAAAGGAGCTCAGTATTTGTTATCCAAGGCTTTAAGTCGTTCCATAGGAAGGGAAAGCATTGTTCTCTGTTGGTCTATTTCTGGACTTGGAGGGAAATAAGGCATTTATTTGCTTTTCTGGGGCCTTGTTTTGTCTTGTCGTAACTGGAAAAATTCTCAGGGCTGAATAAAAATATCACCACCGTCTGCTTAAAGGGTAGCTCCACTTTCGGAGATGATTCAATTGAGATATTACGTATAGCTTAAATCCTACTTCCGTCAGTCGTCCTCTTGTGAGAAGCATTTTCACGCGTTGTTCAGCTGTTACTGAGCCGGCTCTGACATTGTTACAAAGTGGATGTGGGTCTGCTGCGCCACTTGAACGGATTTGGCTTGGGGTCACTCCTAAGGTTGTATCTAAGTGGCCTCCCTCGTACTCACCCTTTAACCCTTCTACAGGGATCTGGACTGGACTCTGCTGCAGGGGAACCACCAGGATGCTGCCTCCTGGAGCAGTCTCTGCTCAAGTGACTGCTGACCTATGGAGGTCAAAACACACTGATGCGGAGGACTGAGGGATAAGGCAAACCCATAGTCTGGGACAGGCTGAGGTCCGGGCAGACAGAGTTTGTTCGATCCAGTAAACAGTCCAAGGTCAGTCAGAGATTAGGTCAAGCAGCAAAGGGTGAAAAGCAGGAAACAGGCTGAAGTTGGTATACAGGCAGACAAATCTAGAAACAGTGCACCTTTGGATGACACTAGAGAACTAGAAACTATTGGTAAGGCGCCCTCCCATAGAGGAAGGTGCCTAATGTACTCCTCGTTGATATCAATCATTGGCTGGGGAAGATTAGGGTGCACAGTCTCTTCAAGAGCTGAAGAGAGTGTGTGTGCACTTCCAATAGGCAGCGAGGCAGGGCAAGCAAGAAGTAGGCCACGGGCTGCAAGAAAAGCCAAGAAAATAATCCAGCATCCAGGCCTGGTGACTCTAAGCTGTCGGAAGAACACAGCAGGGGAGCAGATAAGCCGAGCATCAGCCATGCCCACCAGAGTGGAGTGGGTGAAAACCACTAACGGTGGTGATTACAATGTCCATAGGGATTGCTGCTTCTGAATCTGCATTGTCAACTACAGTACTGAGTCAGTCTTCACTGCAGTTATGGAATTGAATTCATGATCAGCGTGAAAAGGGTTTTTGGTCATCCCCAGGAAAGGAGTGTTGGAAACTACACCGTGGTGCACTGAGCTGTGTAAAATGTGGTCTACAAGAATTTAGTAGTTTCGTAAAAACAGGATCCAGTGCCTCATGCTTGTGCGTGCAGTGTAATATTTTCAGTTATGTTTGATGGAGTTTTTAGTCCTATGGTCCAGCCCCTAAGTATGTGCACTAGTCCCATACTCTACAGGAAGCCACAATTATATCATTATTCTCCACCGAGACAATAGGTGTAGGCAATGTTCTGGAGATGACGAGAACGTGGCACAGAAAATACAGTCATGAACATTTCTTAGATATGCAATCACACACTGGCAGACCGATGTTCTGAACGTGGCCCTTAATCTCTACTCTCTAATTTCCAACTTTTTGACGGCACAAAACTGTTGCTGGTGTTTGGTAAGTTCCCCCCTCAGTGTACGGGGCAACGACACTTAAGTTCCATGGTGGTTCTACACTTGGACAGGTATTTATGACCTGGGAGCTTCATGCACTTAGTTGCCTTTACTTAATGGACCATCAGAGGGCACTGATACTCCTATTTGTAAAGAGGCTGACCACCAGGGGGCAGGATATAAAATGAGCCCTTGGAGAATTTGATAGCTGTCTAGATAGTTAGCAACATGTATGGGAACCGGCAAGTGGCCTCTCAATGCAAGACTCCATACGGCAACCCCCCTTCCAACAAGCCAGTCAATAAATTGGCCAAACCACCCCACTGGAAAGAAAAAGGGGAAGACCTTCTATACTCTTAGAATGGTTGGAAAATCTAATGGGCGCTGCTGGACCCTCCCAGAAAGCAGCCCTGGTGCCAAGAGGCTGTTTGAGCAGACTCAGCCCCAGTGTCCAAACTTACATATAGGGGGCAGACTGCATCACAAATAGAGCATGGCCCAATAAGAAAATGGGGCGTGTTCTGCAAAAATTGCCAAGTATGAACCAGATAGTCCGTCGAGCCCATCAGCTATTCCCCCGAACCACTCATACACATGCATGCCCTCCACATATGACAATGCAGGTGTTCTGAATGGGAAGAAAGCTGCTGTCTGATACATGTTGCAGTGGATTATCTCCAGTGAAAACAAAAGGATCAGGCATATTGAGATCCAGCAGCTCGATCCTTCTTTCCCTCAATATCTGCAGTCAGGAGGCCACCATACATATTTGATGGTTGGCCGACATGGATCTAAGGTGTATGGCCAGCTGCATGCCACCACTACCAAGAGCCAGGGACTTCGTCAGGTATGAGGAGGTGTATCATGTCTTGGAATGTCCTACGTTTTAACCACAGAAAGAAAAGATGATGGTAATTTTAGATGAGATTATTCTGCAGGCTCCTCGCCTATTTAAAGAACGGTGCTCCTCAGCATTATGTAGTAGATGCAGCACAGAGGTGGAAGAGGGTCTGTCTACACATGGGGTGATGTCCCTCCTTGTCTTACTCTTTCCATCGAACACACTGGAAGATCCAGTCCCTGCTGGGAGTTGTCATTTGAGGTAATGAGCATGATGAGCATCCTGCAGAATCTGGCTGAGTCATTGGCCCAGAATTCTCTGCTGTGAGGAGAGAGGACCGAGGTAGGAGGAGCTGCTGCCGCTCACACAAAGCCACAGAAGATTCTCCAGCAACCTCCCTGTCTTCAGGAGGAGCCCAGACAATACCCTGCCTGCAACTTACCTGCAGCATCCCCTCCGCCTGCACAGTGAGTACCAAAACCCTTATTATCCTCATCCCATACACTAGACCTATCATCACCGGGCAGCCAGCAGAATGACAGGGAAAGCGGAGTATAACAAAGCGGCAGCTGGATCATGAATGGTGGAAAATTCTGTAATTATATGACAGAGGAACGAAAGGCCAAGAATGATCATTAGAATTCATACTGTATATATATATTATTCATATCTACATATCTCCTACCTATGTATCTATCTATCTATCTATCTAGCATTTATTTCTCTGTCTATCTATCTCATAGCTATCTATTTCATATCTATCTATGTATCTATCTATCTAATATCCATTCCTCTGTCTGTCTACCTATCTCATATCTATCTAATATCCATTCCTCTGTCTGTCTACCTATCTCATATCTATCTATCTAATATATATCTAATATCCATCCCACTATCTATCTATCTATCTCATCTCATCATCTATGTATTTATCTATCTAATATCAATCTATCTCACACCTATCTATCTATCTATCTATCTATCTATCTATCTATCATCCCTCCATCTCATATCTATATATCAAACATCCATCCCCCTATTTCTCTATCTATCTCATATCTATCTAATATCCATCCATCCATGCATCTCTTGAAGCTGATCCTTAAATATATTGATAACAGAGATGGCTTCTGCTTCGGCCAGAATTTTCCTATTAATAGGGTGAGGAGGTTTCTCTTCTATTCTTTTCTTTTTGGGGGTACATTAAGATCAGGGAGTTGTCTGTGGGAGGGGGTTAGAAATCCCCACCCTGTTATACTCATCACATCAGAGAATTCCCTGAATCGTCCATGTACGGTGTCAGGCATCCTGATTATTAATTTGGGATCAGAGACTGAGGCGGAAGTGCCCGTCATACAGGAATGAGTGTCGGTGGCATGTCCAATATTAGATGTGATCCAGACCTCGGAGGTGACAGTGGTCAGTATAAATAGCGGGGTGATGGAGTGTTTGCTGTCATGGGTGTGGCAAGCAGACTGCAGTATGAGCTCTGCTATTACAGTCAATGTGAATACACGATGGAGGGAGATGTCTGCGGGGGGAGTGAATATCTGCAGCATAAAGTCACACACTGAGGATATCAAATCCTCATCGCAGTAATGTTACGCTTGAGATTTCTTAATATCTCATCCATTTGGCTGGTGCTGTAAAATGTCACAGATTTGTCGCACCCTTATCCACAAGGTTTCACCGTGACTGTATCTCCACCCTCATTGCTTAGATAATACACCTTCAGCATCTGTCGGCCGAATGCTTGCATGTCCGAAAGCTACTCCTCCCGACCCCTCCATACACATGTTCCCTGTGCTTGGCCAAGTGTCCATGTGTTCTCAAAAAGGAGAGGAGAATAAGCAGCTGCCAGACACCTCTGGGGGTGACTAGCCTTCCATGCTGAAATCCAACTGCCTGATCCTTCTTTCCCCCCACATATTCCATCAGGGAAAAGTTGATTCATATAGTCAGCTGCACACAGTGAAATCGGTGGGTTTGTCCAAAATTCATCTAAGGTGTGAACACCTCTCTTCGTTGGGTACACAATCTTCCTCTCGGCCATGGAAAGGGTGGGTTCTCCATCATCTTCTAGGTGATAACGCGCGTTGTCCATTCTACACGTTCCATCTGTAGACGATAACATATCTTCTCCTCCATTTTTCAGGTGACAATGCTGGACACGCTGAGCTGCCAATATGATTCCTTCCTGTTCTGGAAGCTTCCTATCCCAGAACTGGATCTCTCCGAACTGGAGTGCATTGGCTTAGAGAAAACCACCAAGATGTCCAAAGGTGGATCCAAAGAGGAAGATGTCCTGCTGGAGTACACTGCGTTCAACTACTGGCGAGAACCCATTGCCAGCATTGAAGCCTTGGACTTCGACCTGATTTAAAAAAAATAAGAAAAATCTAAAGGAAAAAAAATCAAGGCCTTGCTGTAATCTACCTGCCTTTCAACCACAGATCGCTCACAAAGCTTAGATAATTTATTATTTATTAATGTATTTATTTCACGACCCTGGTGGTTTCTCTTGAATGTGTTTTACTTCTTGGTATCTGTTTAGTTTTTACATTTAAAGCACTTACTGGTAAAGTTTGAGTTTTCCCTCACAATGTCATAATGGTTGATGAAAACCGAAACTAAAGCCGATTCCATCCCCTTAGGTCAATTTAACCGAAACAACCAAAGGCAATCGGCCTGCTCTCCATGATGTAGTTGTTGGCTCTGAAGCAGATCTGAATCGAATACTTTATAGCCTTTAAGTTAACCGCATGGAAAATTCCCAAAACTTCTGTTGGTTTGTAGAATGCGACCACCAATAATGGGTATAAGTATATCAGTTGTACAGACCCTGAGATTTTTGGTTGGTCGGTGAGTCATGAGACGTTAGGTCTGAGCTCTAGCCATGAAAAATAATCTTAAGTACTTGGGCAATTTTACAAGTAGGTATAATCGACGAGCAATTGTCACGTGACTTTTTAGTAAAAAGAAAAAAAATTATGGTATTTTCTTATACAATGAGACGTTGACTGATTTGCCAATCTTAAGGTATGTTCCAACAGAGGATTTTTGGGAGTGGGTTTCAGTGCGGATTCAGTGCCAAAAACCAGTCCGAATCTATGCTGAAGCTACTTTAATTTTTTTTCCATGGCAGGGTATTTGCCACACGGTTTTTAAGACCATGCCAAGAATGGACCTGTCTGTTAACAAGTGGACTCCTTGCAAAGTGGCTGCTGAATCCTGTTGATGGTCTAGCTGCATTCAATGGAGCTAAACCTAGAGCCGGTCTGCACGAAAACCCATAGCAGAAACTGCAGTGGTTTCCGCAGTGTGTACATCCACACCTTCGGAAATTAAGATTTCGGCATACATTACAGAAGGAAATAATCAAAAAAATTTGTCCACAGTGTAGATAAAAATCCTCAGTCAGTCTGGTATTTGTGCCACCTATTCTCTTGCAAATACACAGTGGATTTGTCATACTTAAATTGTTGATGTGTGAACATATCCATAAGCATAGAGCTAAAACATTTTGAAGATCCAAATCTGAAGAAAAGACTGCATTGATCTGCCATCCTAGGGTGCGTAATCGACAGTCATCCTTGTAGATAACTTTCCTGGTGGGCGTTTTCGACTTGCTTCCTTAGGTAAAAGCTCATTATTTTGGAGAGACAATCTTCTTGGCGGTCTGCCCAATTGCATTAACCTATATCTCAGAATCCATGGTCTGCCCCTGGGGAGCGGCAGCCATCTTCCTCATTCAAAGGATGGAAGTTGTGGTGGCACATATCAGTACCCTCTTCTAGCCCTTCTGTCCTGTACTGAGTGACCACCAGATCCTCACAGGAATGTGGAGATCAGGAGCTTCCATTCTGTGACTGGGGTTTTCCTTTAAATACATCTTATTGCATACATTTATGACAATTTTCAGATCTCCGACAGTGACAATAACAAAAAAATCACCTCACGTCTGGCTATCATAAGGACACATAGTCTTCTGAGGATAAATGGAGACCACAGCGACCGGTCGGGTCACTGCTTGTCATCGGTCGCTAGGCTGCTGGTTTTTTACACCAGATATTCAGATTTTTTTCTGTATACATTAGGTATATATATTTTAATTGCTTACTTATTCTGAGGTTACAAACCTGAAGCCTCTCTACCCTGTGACCCTTAGGACAATAATTCCCGACAGAGGTTGGTCAATTTAGCAATCGAGGACCGAATATGAATCCCATCTTCACATAATTATGATGCATGTAGGCGCTGCCAAAGGAGCAACATCTTCTTTTGCCAGAAACATGCCTGTGTTTAAAGTTGCCTCTACCTTGTGTAAGATGATTCTGGCAGAAGACGATTGCTCTTATTTATTGTGCCTGTCCGGTCTTGAAACGCGTTGACAAAGGAATATCTTCTCCATTAACCTGCACCAGGTTATCGTTTTCTTTATGATCAAGTTTCCCACGATGACCTGCTACCACAGCGTGGCGGCAGAGAACTTGGGCTGCAGTCTGGAGCACCCGCTCACAACGAGGACTTTGAGCGCCCCGCTGATTCCACAGCTCATAAAGGAGAACTTTCCATCTATCTATTACACTGTAGCCCGACGGTACTCCACATGAGGCGGTGTTCTTCACATAATTACTATTACTAATCCACTTAGTACTTAGCTATGGATGGTGGTTTGGATCCTCACAATAGTTCAGTGATGTGGCTGAATGATCAGACCTCAGGCAGGAAGTGTTATCATAGGGTCACAGGAACAGAGGAGCTGAATATCTCTGAAGTAATGTGAATGTCATAAGCCAGGTCCACGAAAGATTTCACAGCGTTACTCATGTGACAACATATCAAGACCTGCACTCTACCAAATAAAATAATTCAGTTGTGACTTGCACTTTTTGCTGATTTTGACTTTTTTCCCCCTGTAGATTGCATGTTTGTTTAGGGCATATCTTCTCCTAAGGGTGTCATGTGAAGGACGCCGGCATAACTACAGGTAGGAAGCGTTATCACGCTAATAATACTATAGGAACTAGTTATTAAGCACTTGCCTCATGTATTCTGGAATCTTCAAGGCATAAAGGTACAGCGAGCTGCCCACCTGCTGGAGAAAGAAGGAACTGCGGCATAAAATGTGCATTCACACTGCACGTGAAGTGTCTAGTAAGTTGGTATGCCTTTTTTTATGTAGGACCAGGGGCGGACTGAGAACCATCAGGGCCCCCAGGTAAAATAAATCAAGGGCCCCCTTCCAGGACCCGCCCTTTTTGTGCCTCCAGCCACGCCCATGTTCCACCTCCAGCCACACCCATGTCCCGCCTCCAGCCAAGCACTACACAAGGAGCAAAAGTGCAATAATTCCTTTCTGGCAGAGGCTATCTCAGTGTCCTGTAGAGAGTGTGTTGGAAATAATCCGCTCCAGGCCCCATTAGAGACTACAATGTGGTCAGTCTAATAGGCTTGGAGAGGGGGTCTTTCTAACAGAGGCCATCTAAGTGTCCATTAGAGAGTGTGTTAGAAGAATCCCCTCCAGGCCCCTTTAGAGACTACAATGGAGGGGACTCTTTCTAATGGGCCATTGAGGGCGGTCTTTCTGGCAGAGGACATCTCAGTGTCCTTTAGAAAGTGTGTTAGAAAGAGTCCCCTCCAGGTCACATTAGAGACTACAATTGAGTCTAATGGATCCTGGAGGGGGGTCTCTCCAACACTATGGTTCCTATTCACAATATAACAACACAACATAGCTCTCTGATACAAAGGCCAAGTTTGCTCCTACCTTAATTACGGTTGGTGGCTGGCAGGCGGTGGTTTGCTGATTGGCAGGCTGTGGGCTTGCTGGCTGGCTGTGGCTTGCTTGTTGGCAGGCTGTGGGCTTGCTGGCTGTAGGCCTGTGGCTGGATGGCTGTGGGCCTGGGGGTGGCTGGCTTGCTCTGGGGCTGGCTCTGGGTCTGGCTGGCTCTGGGTCTGGCTGGCTCTGGGCCTGTGAAAAGAAAAAAAGATAGAGGGTTAATCCAAGACTTCCCTGAACAAAATTCAGGGGAGGTCAGAGAGTAACAGGCAGGACGCCAAAGGGTGGATATTTTAGAGATTGTTCAGAGTGATAGGTTGGACAGCTATGATAAAGCAATGAAAGTCTAGAGAGGCTGCCGATGGTGGTTACATAAGTTTATTTTAATTACCTTGTCTACTGGGGGCCAACTGTTGGTCACCTTTACCCTAAAGACGTAAGGGGGACCACACTGACCTCTACACGCTTTTATGGTCATGGTGTCTATAGGTATATCAGTCCTTGTGTCTAACCACTGAAGCATGTTTATATACTATATTAAATGTCTATATACTGATATACGTATAAAAACATTGAGTAGTCCATACGGGCAGACCTAATAGCCTGAATACGGATAATATTTCTTATAGATAGACTGGCGCCTGTGGTTACCTATTTTTGCCTTTTTCTTTTATCTGGCTCTGGGCCTGGCCGGCTCTGGGGCTGGCTCAAATGTGTGGCCGAGCGGCTCGAACCCGATTTCTTGCCTTTCACTTAGTTGTCACTTGTTCAGGCAGTGTGCAGAGAGAATCCATCCGCATTCCGCACACTGTTTGCAGTGCAGGTGCAGCTGAAAAGAAAATCGGCCTCAGCACGGCCGGTGGAGGCGTCGCACGTTGAGGTCAGTACGTGACGTCAGTAAGTGACGACGACGGTGCGCTTCCACGCTGTACAGGGCGCCATGGCCGGGCCCCTCCTTACGTGTAGCTCCAGCCAACCGGCCCCACCTCCCACGTAACTTACGTGACGTAAGTAGCTCCGGACGCCGGGCCCCAGAGCCTGCCTGATGTATGTTGCATAGTATGCGTGCAGAAAATTATTTCACTCGGACCTGCCCGATGTCTCTGAGCCTCAGAGACATTGGACAGGTGAAATTATTTTCAGTACTGGATGGCGGCCGCCGGGCCCTCGGACCATGTCCGAAGTGCCCCGATCGCTCAGTCTGCCCGTGTAGGACTGTGAAGTCGATGGCACTATACCCTACACAGGTATACAATTAAAAAAGTGGCACCATGTGGTGCTGACATAGGTGCCAGATACGTATAGGAAAGAAAAATGGACCAGCCACGAAAAAGACGCCGATCACCTGTTTGCCTCTTTCGGAATTGGGAGATGTGGAATGGAATAAATAGCATAAGTAGTGTGTAGTTCAAGAAAGTACTCAGACTTGGAGTATAAAAAAGATCAGAATATAATAAAGTATATAAGTATACATATAAATATATATATATAAGAGTAACTCACTTCACCGGGGAGGTAGTCTATGGGATAAGCTCAAGACACCCATAGGCTCAACTCCCCCGCCTGAATCGCTTGCAGAATCTTACAAAGAACCGCACTCACCACGGATGGTACTTCTGGAAAGTTCCCTTTATTGGGAACAAGGCTCGACGCGTTTCGGGGGTGTTACCACATACCCCCTTCTTCAGGAGAAATAAATATACATATAGAATAGAAAATAATAAAATTAGAGAAGTATGGGTATTGGTGCCAGATGCCACTGTACGTCTACGAAGAATGTGTACGTCAATCCCAGGCAATGCAGGATACAGAGCACATCTCCCCAAATTACATTTTTTTTAATTCGTTATTTTTTTAAGTGGAAGAAATTTAAATTAAAAAATTGTAATTAAAAATAGTGATATCTGCCTCAATCAAGGGCTTCTTAAATATGGTGCTCGTTCTGAACACTGCGTTTCTTCATGTACTTACATCAGACAACGGGTAAAAATACATTGATGAATCTGCTGCTCCTCGTCTATTACTAAGCTGGCTGACTGCAGCCACCACCAGGGGGAGCTCACCGAACAGGAATTCATGCAGTGACCGTTGCTTCATGTAATGAAGCTAAATCAAGAGCAGCAAAGTGGAGGAGAATTTACAAAATCTTGTCCACAGGCTGGTAAAATAATCGGAGCATTTTAAGAGCCGAAAAGAGGCGAGTAAAGGCACAGAGAAGAGGAGCGGGGCTGAATTTGAATGGGTCTGGCTACTAGGCTCCATGGACCTCCCCCCACATTGGGCTCTTTTATACTAATTTACATCTTGATCAAAAACTATCTTTCGGGGGCGAAGGCAGATAATAGTATGTTTGCTCGTGTCCTCACTGTGCTTCAGTCAGCATCCTCCGACCTCCGCTCTTGGTTTTCGAGGCTATGCATACGTCCAGCTCCTGAACATCAGCGCCTCTAGACTCCACAGCCTCATCGCAACGATACTATACGCATGCGTACCGTCCTATTGCCCCAAATTACTGACAGTTGCGGAAATTGTTTTACTGACATCGACCTCCGTAAGGATAGACAACAACTCCTTCGTTGTCAGACAGCTTTCTCGCTACGGATATAAAGAAACGTTTCGGCTCAGAGGAGAGGATTTATACTTACCTGGAATTTATTTTTTAATTTTAGAAGTTAATTCACCATAACTCCTGTTCTTCCAGAGCCGTCATCTAATATATGTAATACGTTCACGTGACCTAAGAAATATAGACACGCGCTAAATCCTCTGCTGAAACCAGAGAATCCTTCGTGTTGTCCTGCACGTTTCACCTCCCAGAGCTGAAATCCAAGAGGTGATGCAACATCTATAATCTCCAGCTTAACCAGGCACGGCCATAACCATACAGATCATATTTGATAACGGCGGTCATGTATGAGCAGAGCCAGTTGTGCGACACGTATTCCAGTCACTGATGGTGACCAACGAACCCCACTGATAACGTCTGTCGGGTGACGCAATGGCGTCCGTCACTTTGACAGGAAAAATAGCAGGGAATCTGCAACGGAGCGTCTAATGCTGATGTGAACAGAGCCTTAACCCTGACGTGTCATGTCTACAGGCAATATGGCTAAAATCCCCAACTCAAACGTTGGCGCCTAGGCCAACATGGTGGTGCGCTATAAGGAGATGCATATATGAAGTTTATGTAATGCTGTCTGATGGTCTGGAAAATGATACTCTCGTATAGCTTGAGGGGAAACGAATAGTATACGGGAAGTCCGTATTATTTTTTTTTTTAAAGAATTGGACGTGGACTCGTTCATCTCAACAGCTCACGGTGTCTATGCCACAAAAAAATAGCACATGTCCGTTTTGCGGACAAGATTAGACATTTAAAAATGGGGCCCGCAGAAATTGCACACTGCCGGTTTATTTTGCAGGCCCACAGACCACACAATACATATGATCGTGTGCGCGAGGCGTTAGGGTACGTTCGGAACCAGGATTACTTTAGGCGTCGGGACCTTCTAGTCACAGCTGGGGGTGAAAAAATGGGTCAACATACCCGATATAGGACCGCCAAATTGTCACAATTTTTCTGTCACAGATGGACTATTGCCCTAACTTCACATAGATTATAATTTGGTGCCATTTTTCACATTTGTGCCAATCGGCACTAGGCTATATTATTTTGTTTATGGCCTTTTGATTATTTAAAATATAACTTTTATTATTTCTCTTAATAAAACACAATAATTGGAAAAAGAAGAAAAATTCCCCCCTAATTACTTGCAAGCTTGGTCTAGTTTGGCAGTGGTATATATTATAGTTAAAGCTAATCTGCAACTTGATACTTAGCGGTATTTTTATTAATACCCTCCCTGTTGTTGCAGATAGGAAGTTAGTATGTCTTTGTGTTCTTTGTAACTTTCCCTATCGCTTTAACCTATTCTACTATTATCCTGTAATTATTCCCTGATAGTCATTTGTCTTTTGCCTGTTCTCTCTGCCTGGATCAGTTTACACACGGACTTCTGAGGTAAAAAGCTGAATCTGGTCTCCCGCCCTTTTTATAGCCCTCCTGCGCAGGCGCAAACCGCGCCACTCTTTATCTAGTCCCGTCATCGAGAGGCGTAGCGCCCCTACGTTCACTACCGGATTCATCCGCCCGAAGCGGGACGTGCTGCACCTTACTTCCTCCCTGTAGTCCTCCGCTTGTGTCGCCGCCATCTTGTTGGGACCCAAACTTTTGGAACCGATGAAATAATAAGAGAAACGTGACGGTGTTTCACCGGAGGTGGCGGACTGAGGAGGAGCAGGGCTGACAAGCTGGCGGTGAGAGCTGAGAGGCCGCACGGTGAGTGCGGGAAGAAATCGCTGATATAG
The DNA here is from genome assembly GCF_014858855.1 of Bufo gargarizans. NCBI lineage: Eukaryota > Metazoa > Chordata > Amphibia > Anura > Bufonidae > Bufo > Bufo gargarizans. The sequence goes on along the minus strand of NW_025334175.1, from coordinate 213,980 downwards.
TCCGTGGGTGTCCATGTGGTGGCCCTGCGTGTGAGTGGGAGGAGGGAGGGGGGCAGCCTGCTGGGACCCCCCAACTCTGGTCTCATCCACACACCCCGCAGTGGACCCCCCTCACCCCTGATAGTAGCCCCCCCCTGACCAAGTCACATGTATGCCCCCCTCCCCCCATATTAACCCCTTCCTGACCCCATCCCACTCCTCTCCGATACTAAGCCGTGAACAAACCTGAGCCGTGCCAATTTGCAGGCCGCGATTACAGACTATTCGCCTAAATCCACTCCCCCTTCTATTATATTGCTAAAATGTCTAATCGACCATATCTGACAACTTTTACGGACGCCGTTTCGCGTTCCTCAGGGTGTCGCCCAGGATTGCCGCTCCGCTGAGTAGTAAATCCGTCTTCTTATCCAGTGATACATCCCTTCAAGGCCCATCTGCAGTGCAGTACTCTCAAAAATATGAGTGCCAACCCGTCTGAGAACCAGGATGGCGGCCATATTGGTTGTCACGTGATCTACGAAGCAAAATGCTCCATTGTATTGACTGGTAGAAACGGGGTGTCTCTGTGGGAACCTGGATGGCGGCCATATTGGTTGTCATGTGATCTACGAAGCAAAATGCTCCATTGTATTGACTGGTAGAAACGGGCCGTCTCTGTGGGAACCAGGATGGCGGCCATATTGGTTGTCACGTGATCTACGAAGCAAAATTCTCCATTGTATTGACTGGTAGAAACGGGCCGTCTCTGTGGGAACCAGGATGGCGGCCATATTGGTTGTCACGTGATCTACGAAGCAAAATGCTCCATTGTATTGACTGGTAGAAACGGGGCCGTCTCTGTGGGAACCAGGATGGCGGCCATATTGGTTGTCACGTGATCTACGAAGCAAAATTCTCCATTGTATTGACTGGTAGAAACGGGGCGTCTCTGTGGGAACCAGGATGGCGGCCATATTGGTTGTCACGTGATCTACGAAGCAAAATGCTCCATTGTATTGACTGGTAGAAACGGGGCGTCTCTGTGGGAACCAGGATGGCGGCCATATTGGTTGTCATGTGATCTTCTAAGCAATTCTCCCTGGTAGACAGAAATGGGGGTAGTTGGGCACAGTCTCCTGACTTCCACTTATTATAACCCCCATCATCCTGCTCATTTTGTGTTTATCAACCCTCGCCCACTCCATGCCTATGACGTCTCCTGTATCTTCCTTGTAGATGGCGTTGGACCTGGGGAAGAGGTTACTGGAGGCGGCTCGTGGCGGAGATGACGATGAAGTGCGGCAGCTGATGGGGAGCGGAGCGCCGTTCACCACTGACTGGGTAGGTCCTCCTGTCTGGGGTCATCTCCACCGCACCCCACTTCAGGTCTGATCATGGCCTACCTTCAGAGTAATTGATGTATCGCTGGGCTTCTCCGGACTATCTACAGGATAGCTTATCAATATCAGATCCACGGGGAGTATGAGGAGACGCTGCGCAGTGAGCCCGTCCCTTCTCTCTTCCTGCTCGCGGCTCTGTCTATGGGAAAGCAGCAGGAAGGGGGCGGCACGTGCGCACTGCACGCTCATTCCCTTCACACAGCCGATCTGATATTGACCACCTATCCTGAGGAAAAAAAAAAATCCTGGAAAACCCTTCTGATGGACTGGCCCCCAGGGACTCCGCCAATCCTTAGGCCTCTTTTCACACGGGGCGAGATTTCTGTGCGGGTGCAATGCGTGAGGTGAACGCGTTGCACCCGCACTGAATCCAGACCCATTAATTTCTATGGGGCTGTGCACATGAGCAGTGATTTTCACGCATCACTTGTGTGAAGATCACCGCTCATGTGCACAGCCCCATAGAAATGAATGGGGCTGCGTGAAAATAATCGCAAGCAAGTGCAGATGCGGTGTGATTTTCACGCACAGTTACTTAGAGATGATCGGGATGGGGACCCGATCTTTATTATTTTCCCTTATAATATAGTTGTAAGGGAAAATAATAGCATTCTTAATACAGAATGCTTAGGAAAATAGGGATGGAGGGGTTAAATTTTTTTTTTTTAAATAATTTAACTCGCATCATCCACTTGTTCGCCCAGCCTGGCTTCTCCTCTTTCTTCTTTGATGACCAGGAGGAAAAGGACCTGTGGTGACGTCGCTGCGCTCATCACCACAGGTCCTTTTCCTCCTGGTCATCAAAGAAGACAGAAGAGAAGCCGGGCTGGGCGAACAAGTGGATCAGGCGAGTTAAATTATTATATAATATATTTTTTTATTATTAAAGCGCCATTCATTCCATAGCGCTGTACATATGATAAGCGGTGCACACACATAATACAGACAATTGCACTAAGCATGAACAAGACCAGTTACAAACTGCCCGTGAGGGCTTACAATCTACATGGTATGGGAGAAGGACACAGTAGGTGCGGGTAAAGCTGGTCATGGCGGTATAGAGGCAGCAGGGTCACTGGTTGTAGGCTTGTCTGAAGAGGTGGGTCTTCAGGTTTCTTTTGAAGGATTCCACTGTAGGTGAGAGTCTGATATGTTGGGGAGGCGAGTTCCAGAGTATGGGGGATGCACGGGAGAAATCCTGGAGTCGATTGTGGGAAGAGGCGATAAGAGGAGAGGAGAGAAAGGAGGTCTTGTGAGGATCGGAGAGTGCGTGTGGGGGTGTATCGGGAAAGTAGCTCAAAGATGTAGGGAGGGGACAGGTTATGGACGGCCTTGTATGTATTTGTTAGTACTTTGAAGTGGATTCGTTGGGCAATGGGGAGCCAGTGAAGGGATTGGCAGAGGGGAGAGGCAGAGGAGTAATAGGGTGAGAGGGGGATTAGTTGGGCAGCAGAGTTGAGGATAGATTGGAGGGGTGCGAGAGTGCTAGATGGAAGGCCACAGAGGAGAATGTTGCAGTAGTCTAGGTGGGAGATAATGAGGGCATGTACAAGCATTTTCGCAGATTCAAAGTTAAGGAAAGCGCGGATGCGGGAGATGTTTTTGAGTTGGAGGCGGCAGGTGGTGGAAAGGGCTTGGATGTGCGGTCTGAAGGGGAGGGCAGAATCCAAGGTCACTCTAAGGCAGAAGACTTTGTTGATTGGGGAGAGTGTGCAGCCATTGATCATGATGGATAGGTCTGTTGGGGGTGTTGAACAAGATGGGGGGGGGGGGGGGGGCGGACGATTATGAATTCTGTCTTATCCATGTTAAGTTTAAGAAAGCGAGAGGCGAAGAAGGATGATATAGAAGATACATTGTGGGATTCTTGATAGTAAGGTGGTGATGTCTGGACCAGAGAGGTAGATTTGTGTGTCGTCAGCGTAGGAGTGATACTGAAAGCCATGGGACTCTGAGCTGTCCCAGGCCAAAAGTGTAGATGGAGAAGAGCAGGGATCCTAGGACAGAGCCTTGCGGGACACCAACAGAGAGGGAATGAGACGGCGAGGAGGTGGTGCGGGAGTGGGAGACGCTAAACGTCCGGTCTGTGAGGTATGATGTGATCCAGGAGAGAGCCAGGTCAGTGATGCCAAGAGATGAGTTTGCAACAGAAGGGAGTGGTCGACAGTGTCAAAGGCAGAGGACAGGTCAAGGAAAAGGAGGACAGAGTATTGTTTCTTGGTTTTGGCTGTCAATAGGTCATTGGTGACTTTGGTAAGGGCAGTCTCGGTCGAGTGATGGGCTCGGAAGCCAGATTGTAGGCGGTCAAAGAGGGAGCAGGAGGAGAGGTGAGAGGACAGTTCTGAATGGACATGTTCAAGTAGCATTGAGGCATATATATATATATATAACACCTAACCCAAAACCAAACTTCTGTGAAGAAGTTTGGGTACCAAACATGCCAATTTTTCTCACGCACGTGCAAAACGCATTAAAACGCTTTGCACGCGTGTAAAAAATTGAGCATTTTCCCGCGACGCAACAGCATCTTATATGGCCCTCACACGAGACACCCGTGTGAAAAGAGTCCTTAGAGGGACCCCTTCAGTGTCTCCCGGGGAAAGGATCGGCGAGGGGCCCCGACATCACTGCAAAATGGCCATCGCTTTGTTTTTAGTCTTTATTTTTTTGTTTCAAAAATGGCAAAAAAATAATGTTTATTTAAAAAAAAAAAAATAAGATTTGCTCCTGAAGGTCTTTCTGTCTCCCGATCCTTCCAGCTGGGGACGTCCCCTCTCCATTTCGCCGCTCAGTACGGTCACTTCTCCACGGTGAAAGTTCTGCTCCAGGCAGGGATCAGCAGAGACGCCCGGACCAAGGTGGACAGGACCCCACTACACATGGCGGCCTCCGAGGGTCACACCCACATCGTGGAGCTGCTGATCAAGGTCTGACCACACCCCACAGCGTGGTGCCCACTCTGCGCCTGAAATGGCTAATCCCCGTGTAACGTCATCGCCTTTCCCCCTTTTCAGAACGGAGCCAGCATCAATGCAAAGGACATGCTGGAAATGACGGCGCTGCACTGGGCCACGGAGCACAACCACCGGGACGTGGTGGACCTGCTCATCAAGAACGCGGCCGATGTCAACATCCAGAGCAAGTTCGGCAAGACGCCCTTTGATATAGCCCTAGACAGGAACTACCCCGAGCTGCTGATTGCCTTACAGGTGAACGCTGATTTGGATGTGACTAGAGAACATTGCGGTTACAGTAGATGTTCTTAACGTTCCTCTTCTACCACAGGAGACCATGCAGGGACAGGGGCACATCCACATACAGCCGGCGAGGACTAACGCCATCACAGTCTCATCCCCGCAGTTCATCCTGACGCCCAGCCTGATGTCTACGACGAACATGACCACTTCGACAGGTAAGGCGTAAGGGGCGGGGCCTGCAGCAGGGTGGCAGTCCTGTGTATACGATGTGTATATATATGGTACTGCACTGACCGAGGTTGAACACCAGATGGCGGCGTGGTGGCTCGTATGCAGGATAGAGGACTAAATCTCAATTATAGCATCGCAGCCATAAGGGTTAAAGGGGTTCTCCAGGTTCACAACCCCTTTAAGTGTGGAGGTTGATGCATATTTTCTCCTCTTGCAGCCGGCCGTATTGACATTACTAACCCCAATTCTGTGCTGGCCACACTGGCGGCGCTGGCAGAGGCCTACACCCCTATTTCAGGCTCTGGCAATACCGCTGGTGAGTGCCGCCTCGGAGGACTCCTGAATGGAGGTGTCAACGGCCTGTGCCAAGGTAACTAGTGTCTTCTCCCCTCCAGGGTCCTCTACTGAACTCGTCTCCATTGACAGTGTCGGGCAGATCATGGAGAATGGCGGCCAGAGGGTGATCACCATTGTGACGGATGGCATACAGCTGGGGAACTTACATGGCAGGTTTACTACTGATCGTATGCGGCGTCCTCTGCTGGTGACCATCCAGAATGGAGAGCAAGGTGAGGCGGGCGACCGAGCGGGAAGAGGAAGGGAGATTGGGGCAGGCATGTAACGGTGCCATCTTATTCACAGTTGTTGCCATCCCTGAAGAGGACTTCATAGAAGAGGTAGTGGCTGAGGAAGATGCCCCCCCTGCTAAAAAGCTTCGTCTGCTGCCCGTCGAAGCTGCTAAAAAAGATAATACAGTGAGTATTTCAGCTGGAGGGTACACTGGTATCAAAGTGGAAGGTACACCACCTGATGGTGTAGTGTAAATACGGTAATGAGACTTTGGTGGAGCGTACATCACCCTGTGGTGTAGTGGTCGGCGGGTCTGCTGTCTGAGGCAGCTGTGGCAGGGGTCGTCTGCCTGGTTGGGGCTAGGCCGGGTGGTGGTGGAGCTTCGGCTGTCTAGCACAGCTGTTGCAGGGGTAGTCTGCCTGGTGGGGCTAGGCCTGGTGGTGGTGGAGCTGTGCCAGGGGTCGTCTGCCTGGTCGGGCTAGGCCGGGTTGTGGTGGAGGTTCGGGTGTCTTGCACAGCTGTGGCAGGGGTCGTCTGCCTGGTGGGGCTAGGCCGGATGGTGGTGGAGGTTCGGCTGTCTTGCACAGCTGTGGCAGAGGTCGTCTGCCTGGGCCGGGTGGTGGTTCGGCTGTCTGGGGCAGCTATGGTGGGGGGTTCGTCTGCCTGATTTGGCTGTCTGGAGAGCAGCAGTGGGGCTCGGTTCCTTTTATGTCAGGCTCACGAGTGCGTATTTCCTCTTCCTTCTCAGGACAATCGTGAAGAGGACACCCGGAGACTATTACAGCAGCAGCTCCATGAAGCCAACGTGCGGGCCCAGGAGTACCGGCAGCAGCTCATGGAGAAGGAGCAGGAGGCGGAGGAGTACAGGGTCAGGCTGGAGAACCTGGCCCGACAACACATCAATGGGGACAGCTTCACAGTGGTGGAGGACGGTGACACCATCATAATCTCCACCGAGGAGTTACAGGGCACAGAAATGACGGAGATAGAGACAGTGGAGCATCACTGCGACATTCCTATGGAAAGTGTGGTTATGTGACCCAGCCGCTGACGTCCTTCAGCTTAATTCAAGAGAGGTGGGTGACTGTGCTGCTGCGGTCCTCAGGAGGATAGTCCCCAGACTGCACCCTATAATCCAGTCCTGCATCACGTGGCCGGAGGATTGGCATGGTTCTGCTTCAGGGATTCGTTGGCCTCCACAGGCAGACATGTAAATGTACATATCTATATACTCCTTCATATTTATATCTCCCTGGAGCACCGCTTCTCCTCTACATTCCCTGTATAATGTGCTCCTCCACCAGATCTGGCTTCAGCCCCAATACCTGACTAGAGATCAGCGGTGAGAGACACTCAGCCTGTCCATTCACTAGAGATCAGTGGTGACATCACTGAGGATGCCACCTTGGGGGGGGGGGGGGTGATGTGACTATAGTGAAGCTGTTTAACTTGGGCTATATTATATATTTTTCTTATTATTTCCATAATTTTCCTGGATTATTATTTTTTTTTTTGTCCTCAAAATCAAATTGTTCTGCTTGGCAGTGAAGGCAGGTGCCAGGTCCTACATTGGCGGGATCGGTACGTGGTCACACTTGGGACTCCCAGGCCCTGCTGGCTTGGAGACGAGGGATTGACATGTCAGTGCTGAGCGGTATTACTGCAGAGCGTGGCAGTATACACAGGCGGAGGCTACGCGGCTCTGACTATGCTTCTCCCGGCGGCAGGCTGTTACCATGGCAGCAGCTGTAAGCTCACTTAATATTCATTAAAAGCTGCGACGCTCGAATTTACCACTCGCATCCACATTCTTCTTGGTTAACCCCACGGTAGCTGATGCCAAAAATGCATAAAACACAACACATGCAGTCCACTAAAGAAAGAGGATGCGCCGGTTCACTCACATCTGTATGTTCCAGTTTGTTAATTTTTTTGACAAAAAAAATAATAATAAAAATGTGCTGGTATCACTTTTTTGGGATGATTAAAACCCCTTTTTTTTTTTTTTTTTTATTACTTATCTTATCGGAACTGTGTTTTTTGCCTCATACTACAGTAGCGTAAGTCTCATTTCACCCCAAAATGTTGCCTTGCCCCCTTCCCCGCAGCCAAAGGCTTCACCACCTAGAGGCTGTACAGTAATTTTGCTAGGGAAAAAATGTTTTTTTCAGCTGCTGCTATAAAACGCATTGTACTGCCTTATTGATTGGCAGAAAGAGTTGTTAAGGCCTTTCCCTCCGCTTAGAATTTTTTTAAATAAATTCTGGGTGTGTCCTTTTAAAAATGGGAAAACATACCAAATTAAACTTTCTTGGGCAGTAAATAAAAAAGATTTGGAAACGTAGACTGATCAGATGTGATTGCTGTCAATGGCTCCACCCCTTCCTGTCCACCAGGGTCCAGGTTGTGTTGTTGTCACCTGAAACATACTGGAGGTTTCGAAGCTTTATGTAGAGCGTTGTTAGGAGGACGATGCTCGACGTTCACCACTTTTGTTAATAAAATGTTCAGTGTCCATCATGTATTCTATACGTTTTCTACTAATTTGTAAAGAGTTTTATATTTCAATAAAAAAAACTTTTTTTTTTTTTTGTTTTATATTTTCAACTAAATCGTTTCGGGATTTTTCTTCTGTCTCAAAGTCTTTAGTGCTGACATTTAGAATCTGTAAGGAACCGTGGAACCGTGAGGCCGTTAAGTTTAGCACAGAAGGATTGAGTGTGTCATGGCCGCGTAGAGGTGTTCCACATGTGCTCCTCCCATTTTGTTTCTAGGGTGTCAGAGGGGTGGAGCCTGTTTATTCCATATCTGTGATAGACTCTTAATGCAGTCCTTCAGTGGTTTGATGTACTCCAGATTGGACATTGTTCAGAAACTACCAGGAGAAATCCTTGGATTCAACAGCAACATTCTAGGAACTAGAAGGTTAATGTATGCCTGTGCGACCTCTGAAGTCCCCAAGACATTAGCTGTAAGTGAGGAGGTGCGGCCTCCACGATCCGACTTGTTTCTCCAGCACATATCACAATCAGATTGAGATTTGGGAATTTGGAGATGTCACAAGTCATCTTGATCTCTTTGGCATGTTCCTCGTTCTTTGGCAGTGTGGCCTGGGCATTGCCATTAGGGAGACCACTGCCATTAAGGTGGTACTTGTCTGCCCAATGATAGATAGGTGGAATGTGTCACATCCATGTGATGCTACGACCCAAAGAAGAACATTGCCCTGATCATTACGCTTCCTCTACTGGCTTGTATTCCCATAGGTCAGCATCTCTTCCCCAGGTAAAGTGACTCTCAGCCATGCAATGTATGGTGATTCATCAGACCAGGTTGTTGGTTTCCCATAATGCATCTGGTGCCACCTCTTCCCCGGGTAAGTGGTGTGCACACATCCCACCGTCGACATGATGTATCTTAATTCAGTCCAGGTTACCTTCTTCCATTGCTTCATGGTTCAGTTCTGATACTTGTGAACCCATTGTGGGCACTTTCAGCAGGGGTCTGCATGGGCATTTGGACCGGTCTGAGGCTACACTGTCTCGTACTCTTCAAGCTGGGATGTCCTGGTGCCTTTCTGTCATAGTCAGTTGGAACTTTTTTTTAGTAATTTGTTCTACAGAAGCTTTTATCAGCCAGGTGGTTTATGTGTTATGACTGATTAGTGTGTATTATATAGTAATAGATACACAATGGCCACTTCCTACTCTCAACATCAGAAGAGCGCAGGTCATGAATTTACGTGTGTGATAAAAGCAAATGGCACCATTGTGAATAAGAGATGTGGAACCTGGAGCACCACATACCACTGATGTGAGGTTAATGTCGGCTACGAAGGTTCTCGAGGGTGGACTGACCCCCTACAGTGGAGCAGCTCACCATCAAAATGACCCAGGGACTGACCAGACGGGTGTCTAACTTAACATTTCAGAGAACCCTACTGTCTATGGGGCTCTGGAGCAGACGGACGTCACTGCTCTTCTGAAAACCAAGTTACATTGGCAAAAAAGGCTTCAATTTTGGTGGCAGTGTCGAAATTGGACATCTGCTGATTGTCTTCTTAGATGAGTCACATTTTCTGCTTCATGTAACGGATGGATGTTGGGTCAGGAGAGGAACATCAGAGAACTAACACTCTGCAGCCATTGCTGGAAGAACAAGCTGGTGGTGGCAGCATTATGGTCTGGGGGATGTTTTTGTGACATTCTCTGGGCCACTCATCCATGTGGAAGGCACTCTCAACCAATTTGGGTATGATTCCATCCTTGCAGATCACGTACACCCATACATGCTGATTGTCTTCCCTTGGCCGGATGAGATCTTCCAGCAAGACAAGGTGACATGTAACATGGCTAGAAATGTCAGACTGGTTGGAAGAACATGACCAAGACTTCCAAGTACTACCCTGACCTCTAATTCCCCAGACTTGTAACCAAATTGATCATCTGTGGGACCAAATCAATGGTTTTGTTCACTCTATGGATCAGCCCCCAAATATTTTTTAAAGTGGGCGCACAATAGGGCTGCCTCCTCATATTATAACCCTGCCTTTAGCTGCCAGATCCGATCCTACAATTTTAAGATCGTCTTTTAATCCATATGCAAATTGGCTCTCAAAGTGCACTGAGGGTGGATCTGAGGCCCTAAGTGCACCATAACCTAGCCCTTCTCCCCTCCCAGCACTGCCCTCTCTTGACAAGGCCAGGCTTCCTGATGTGGGGCACTCAAAACAAGAGGAAGGGCGGTGCTATGGTACACCGAGTGACTCACGCCCACCCTGACTGCACCGGAGAACTAATTCGCATAAACGGAACAATGAGCCTTGTGTGTCTGCATATGGTGAAGTCAAAAGCGATGGCTGTTGGCAGAGTGACAGGTATATGAGCACCTTTAGGGTAAAGGGCATCATCCTCACACATGTATGGCCAGTCCGTGTTAATAATAAGATGCAGGATTTGGGGGGAGCAGAGTCTTAATGATCTACAGAGGCTGCGGATTTCTCATTCTTGTCGAGATGCGTTTACAGCAGCCGTTGCCATGGAGACTATATAAAGTGTCACTTGATGTCACCAGGATGACAGTCTGAACGAGACTCCAGCACCCTGCTATATCGGGTGATGTTCTGTCATCTATGTAAAGGGAAAATCCACATTGTTAAAAGTGAAATTTAGAAAATTTAATCTATATTCATTCGATTTTTATTTTTTTAAGCAAATTTTTACTGTTACGTAAAAATAAATGGAAACTATCAACAAGCAGGCTTAGCTGCTGTTGACGGATCTCGGTAGGACTGTTTTTTAATACTGTGAATGTTAGGTCAGCCACTTTCCTTTACACATGGATAGCAGATGATTTGTTACATCTAACTCCTCTGATCAACGTAAGACTAGGACATCGGCCTGTGAACGCTCCGTAAATGTGTCAGATCCATCAACAGCTGCTTTTTGACAGTTTCCATGTAGTAATGATTGAAAACTAGGCATTTGTGTCAAAATGAAGGCCCAAAACAGACAGTGGGCACCATTTAGTACCATGATTTTTGCAAACTAAATTCTCCCCAAGAAGGACACTGAGTAAACATCTCCATTTTTATTGTTTCCACATTGCGCACACCAAAAATGCTGGAGCACATGAACAATTTGGGAGCAGGTATTTTTATACCTCGACAACTATAGTAATACATCCTAACCTGCAGCCTGCCGCCCCCCAAGGACTTGTCTTCATCTATTTTAGCAAGGTAGAACACTAACGAATCAGGATGCCCAGTTTCCATGGAAACCGCATTTTTTTTTTTTTCCCTCCACCTCGACAAACCTGCGTCTTTGGCACGAAAAGAGAGGAGATCATTCCTGGCAGTGACTGGTCCAACTTATAGATCTCTATCAGAAGTGTCGGCTTGCTTAATGTGTCTGTTTTTTTTTATTTTGCACCTCTTTTGTCAATTCTTCATATATTTCCCGGAGGAGTAAGAGAGGGACAGCACGGCATAATGTTCCAAAGGAAAGTTTCTAAAAAATTGTTATATTACGAGAAGGTTCTAAAAGAGACCTGTCAGAAGAGCTGAAAGGTCATCTTAACATATACACTGTCTACGGAACCATCGAAAGATAAAATTCTCCCGTTTTTAGGAACCAAAAAATGTAAAAAACAAATGTGGAAAAAATATCCAGCTACCCAAAAAGAGGGAAACTTGGATTTCAAAAACGTGTGCTTTTTTTTTTTTGTAAAAGGCGCCAGGTTTTACAGAAGGTCCAAAAGTGACCCCTTTGGAATGTTTTGGCAAAGCTTTCTCCATGCGGTGTCCAGGCTTTTGGCTTGTCCCGAGATGCGGTGACGTTTTGGTTAAGCGTTGCAACGCACCTTGTAGTAAAACGGCTTCACAAAAAAAAAAATATATAAAATCCTGCAGCGGATTCACAGGCTCCGAGCATTGTAAACATTAAAAAGAAGGACTTCTCGACAGGTTTCTTGTCCAACGTCTTCTCTCTGAATTGTCCCATTTTCTGACTTTTTTTTCCGATATTTTTGGGTGATTTCTTTGTTATTCTTTCCCCAAATTTTTGAAAAACTGACATTATTGGCTGAGGTATTGTGGGGTTTCAAAACCATATAATCGAGGAGTCACAGCAAAGTAAAAAACGTTGCTAGCCTTACGTCAAGAAAAAAAAAATGGGTAAAGTTTTTCTGTTTTTGACATTCCAATGCTCAACTACAATATCGACACAAAAAACACAGAAGATAGCGGCAACGGTCACGAAACGTTCCTGCTTAGGCTTGCACATAGTGTGCGGTAATGAGGCTTGAAATTCTTTTTTTTGTATTGGCAAATCTATGTCAGCTTTGTGCCACCTTGGTCAGAGCTTAGCATCGGTGACAAAGCTTCACAGTCGATGTAAACATCCCACACAATTCGGCTTGAAGAATTAAAAAAATAACACAAACCCCACGTCCCACCCCACCCCTAAGCTGATTTCCCAAAGGCCACCAGTGAATGTTGTGACACCATCATTTCCCCCCCCCCATCCCATGACTGGTACAAGAAGGCCATTGTCAGGCCCATCAGTAGTTGAAGGTGTTCTTTCCATCCCATGACTGGGTCAAGAAGACCCCCCTCAGGCCCAGCGGTAGTCGAAGGTGTCCTTTTCCATGTAATCTGTCCATGTGGACGAGGGCATGCTGCGGTAAGGATCAAGGAGGATCCTAAAGCAACGTATGATGAGGAGCCCCAGGAAGATGAACAGCAGGAACACGAGCACGAAGGCAGCTTTTTGTTCTAAGGTCAGAGAAGACACCGGGAGGGCGGCTCCTGACGTTGACATTGTGGTGCTCAGAATCTCACCGTCCATTGTTAGTAGCATTGTGACATCCAGTGTCCTCCGTCACCAAACCTGAAATAATAAAGTGTAAACTGTGGGTAAATTCTGAAACATGCATTATTTCAAACTATTACTTTTATGTAATATTTTATGTATTTTTCTGGATTATTCTTGTACATAGGAGGCAGTATTATAGTAGTTATATTCTTGTACATAGGAGCAGTATTATAGTAGTTATATTCTTGTACATAGGAGGCAGTATTATAGTAGTTATATTCTTGTACATAGGAGCAGTATTATAGTAGTTATATTCTTGTACATAGGAGGCAGTATTATAGTAGTTATATTCTTGTACATAGGAGCAGTATTATAGTAGTTATATTCTTGTACTTAGGAGCAGTATTATAGCAGTTATATTCTTGTACATAGGAGAAGTATTATAGTAGTTATATTCTTGTATATAGGAGCAGTATTATAGTAGTTATATTATTGTACATAGGAGCAGTATTATAGTAGTTATATTCTTGTACATAGGAGGCAGTATTATAGTAGTTATATTCTTGTACATAGGAGCAGTATTATAGTAGTTATATTCTTGTACATAGGAGGCAGTATTATAGTAGTTATATTCTTGTACATAGGAGCAGTATTATAGTAGTTATATTCTTGTACATAGGAGCAGTATTATAGTAGTTATATTCTTGTACATAGGAGCAGTATTATAGTAGTTATATTCTTGTACATAGGAGCAGTATTATAGTAGTTATATTCTGGTACATAGGAGCAGTATTATAGTAGTAATATTCTTGTACATCAGAGCAGTATTATAGTAGTTATATTCTTGTACATAGGAGCAGTATTATAGTAGTTATATTCTTGTACATAGGAGGCAGTATTATAGTAGTTATATTCTCGTACATAGGAGCAGTATTATAGTAGTCATATTCTCGTACATAGGAGCAGTATTATAGTAGTCATATTCTTGTACATAGGAGCAGTATTATAGTAGTTATGTTCTTGTACATAGGAGCAGTATTATAGTAGTTATATTCTTGTACATAGGAGGCAGTATTATAGCAGTTATATTCTTGTACATAGGAGCAGTATTATAGTAGTTATATTCTTGTACATAGGAGGCAGTATTATAGTAGTTATATTCTTGTACATAGGAACAGTATTATAGTAGTTATATTCTTGTATAGAGGGATACATTCTGTTGCACATTTAGGTATGGTGTGAACAGGGTAACCCTCTATATACTGACTTGTTATCCTGCAGGCTCTCTGTACACAATGTACCTAACACCGTGTGACTTTTATCACCAAATGAAGCACAAGCTCAGCAACCGAGACAAATGTAATGTCCGTTCTGTCGCTGGCAGCTATTTGGATTTCATGTTTCCCGTCCATTAATTTTGTATTGGTAACCCGGAATAGCTAAAAAACACGAAACTGCTTCTTTATCTTTTAGGGAATCTTCGTCCTTGAGAATTTAACATTTTGAGAGTTATGAGATCGAAGACGTTTTCAGAGACAGCCATTTGACTTCTCAAGTTGGCCTGCTGCCTATAACTTATTATTGATGACAGTGTTTTTGACTTAGGGACATGTAAGTATTTTAATTATTCATTAGCAAGCTATTCACAATCCTTAATTTATAATTCCGCATCCCAGGTGTTTTACGATATAGAAGACGTCAGTGACTGCAGATACTAGGACTGCGCACATAGTCAATATGCAGTGGGGGAAATAAGTGTTTGATACACTGCCGATTTTGCAAGTTTCCCCACCTACAGAGAATGGAGAGGTCTGTCATTTTTATCGTAGGTACACTTCAACTCTCGGAGACAGAATCTAAAAGGGAATCTGGAAAATAATTGTATGACTTTTAAATAATATGCATTTTATTGCATGAACTAAGTATTTGATCACCTACCAAACCATCAAGAATGCTGGCTCTCACATAGGGCCTCCTACTCTGCACTCATTACCTGTATTAATTGCACCTATTTGAACTCATTACCTGTATAAAGGACACCTGTCCACACACACAATCAATCACACTCCAACTGCACCATGGCCAAGACCAAAGAACTGTCTAAGGACACCAGGGACAACATTGTAGACCTGCACAACGTTGGGATGGGCTACAGGACAATAGGCAAGCAGCTTGGTGAGAAGTCAACAACTGTTGGCTCAATTATTTGAAAATGGAAGAAACACAAGATGACTGTCAATCTTCCTCGGTCTGGGGCTCCATGCAAGGCCTCGCCTCGTGAGGTTGATTCTGAGAAAGGTCAGGAATCAGCCCAAAACTACATGAGAGGACCTGAAGAGAGCTGGGACCACAGTCCCAAAGATTACAGTTAGTAACACACTACGCCGTCATGGATTAAAATTCTGCAGGGCACGCAACTTCCTCCTGCTCACGCCAGCACATGTCCAGGCCCGTTTAATGTTTACCAATGACCATCTAGATGATCCAGAGGAGGCATGGGAGGAGGTAATGTGGTCAGATGAGACCAAAATAGTACTTTTTGGTATCAACTCCACTCGCTGTGTTTGAAGGAAGAAGAAGGATGAGTACAACCCTAAGAACACCGTCCCAACCATGAAGCATGGGGATGGAAACATCATACTTTGGGGGTGCTTTTCTGCAAAGGGGACAGGACGTCTGCACCGTATTGAAGAGAATGCATGGGGCCATGTATCGAGAGATTTTGGCCAACAAACTCCTTCCCTCAGTAAGAGCATTGAAGATGGGTCGTGGCTGGGTCTTCCAGCATGACAATGACCCGAAACACAGCCAGCGGCTCCGTAAGAAGCATTTCAAGGTCCTAAAGTGGCCTAGCCAGTTTCCAGACCTGAACCAAATCTAAAATCTTTAGATGGAGCTGAAACTCAATGTAGCTCAGCGACAGCCCCAAAACTGGAAAGATCTAGAGGAGATCTGTGTGGAGGAGTGGGCCAAAATCGCTGCTGCAGTGTGTGCAAACCTGGTCAAGAACTGCAGGAAACATCTGACCTCTGTAACTGCAAACAAAGGCTTCTGGACCAAATATTAAGTTCTGGTTTTATATTTCATCAAATACTTATTTCATGCAATAAAATGCTAATTATTAAAAAATCATAAAATGTGATTTTCTGGATTTTTTTAGATTCTGTCTCTCACAATTGAAGTGTCCCTACGATAAAAATGTCAGACCTCTCCATTCTTTGTAAGTTGGAAAACTAGTAAAATCGGCAGTGTATCAAATACTTATTTTCCCCACTGTATACAGAAGATATATGAACCATTGGATGCGGAGTAAGAACATTGTACTGCCCTATGACAGCCTAAGAAGCGACTTGGTTATTTCTAGTAGTCACCCCTATCTATCTTATCTATTCACCTGGGTGTTAAATATATTAGTAATGCCCCATGCGATAGTATTTATATTCTGTATGGCGGTATTATTTTTGCACAGTATAACAGTTCTATATACTGTATGTATTGTATGGTGGTATCAACATTGCACTTAGTCACTTCTCTGATGGCCCTGTCACCTCTCCAGCTCTAGTGGCAGGATGCAGTCTTGGCATTCCTGCTATCGCTGCCAGTGTCTGTCTTTGCTACCATTTACCTGGTCACCACCCAGCTCTGCTACTCCAGTCGACTCTTCTACATCAGTTCAGACCTGCTACATTTATCTTTACTACAGCAGTGCAGCTCTGCTACATTTAGCTCTGCAACATTCAGGTTCACTACCACAGTTCTGCTCTGCTACATCCAACCCTGCTACATCAATTCAGCTCTACTAGGACTTATTCTTCTATACCAGGTCAACTCTGCTACTTCCAACCCTGCTATAGCAACTCAGCTTTGCTACACCCAATTCTGCTACCACAGTCGCACACTAGTACAACTCTCCTTCACCTACATCCCAAGCACTACTACGTCACATCGGTCCTGTCCCAGCACCTTAAAGGGGTATTATCATCTTAATGATCACTGTTAAATCTGTTAATGATGTAACAGTGATCATTTTTCTAAATATATTTTATTAACAAATTCCCACCCCTTAGAAAAAAAATAAACCTATACTTACCTGACTGTTGTCTTCTGTCTCCCCTGGTTACGGCCACCGCTCTTCTCAGGAACCGCGGGGGAAGCGCGCGCGCAGACGACTTTTTATTTTCTTCTCCCGGCCGGCCGCGCGCTGTACTGAACGCGCACCCCGAATCCGCGCATGCGCCCTGGTGACTTCTTCCTGGCAAGTATACTATACTGGCCAGGAAGAAGTCACCAGGGCACATGCGCGGACTCGGCGTGCGCGTTCAGTACAGCGCACAGCCCGGCCGGGAGAAGACATCAATGAAGATGGAGCCCGCCCCCTGCCGAGTGCCGAAACCAGGAAGTGGACGGCGCGCCGGGACCAGGTAAGTATCAAATAGGGTGTTGAGAAAACCCCTTTAAGTTTTACACAATAAAAGCATTTTTGAAACAAAAAAAATCATGTTTTATTGTCTCTATATTCTGAGAGCCATAGTTTTTTTTATTTTTTGCGTAATTGTTTTACATAGGGGCTCATTTTTTGCGGGATGTTTTGGGGGGCATACGTCTTTTTGATCACTTGGTGTTGCACTTTTTGTGATGTACGCTGACAAAAAAATGGTTGTTTTAGCACAGTTTTTATTTTATTTTTTATACGGCGTTCAGGTGAGGGGATGGATCATGTGATACTTTTATAGAGCCACGCTTTACTTTTTTTTACTTTTTATTTTTGTCCCACTTTGAGACTTCAACTTCTAGGGTCTGATCCCCTCCTCTGCAATTCATTACAATACAACTTGTATTGTAATGCATTGGCTGTCAGCCTAAGGCAGTGGTGGCAAACCTATGGCACGGGTGCCAGAGGCGGCACTCAGAGCCCTCTCTGTGGGCACCCACACCCTGCAAATAGTCTATGGTGTACCAATATGCCATACACTTTGCCTCCCATTCACCAGCGCAGGCGCACTATGAACGGCACAGGCAGTGCACTGAATGTAGGCAGGCTATTATAGCTAAATGGTAAAGTACATGGAAGATACACTATATTGGTATTCGGGGTAAATTGTCGTGTTGGCACTTTGCGATAAATAAGTTGGTTGTAGGGTTGCAGTTTGGGCACTCGGTCTCTAAAAGGTTCGCCATCACTGGCCTAAGGGCTGGATCTCACAGGCTTCAGTAGAAGGCATTGGGCTTGCATTCTCTACCCTCCGCGAACCCTTTTCATGCTGCGGTCAGCTTTGACTGTGGCAATGCAAGGAGTTCATACGCCAGCATTGTTATTTTCACCGATGTCGGCATATGCGGCAGGGGCCCGGCTGACAGTGACTGCCGGGTCTGTGTCGCTGATCGGGCGGGCGCAACTCCTGCACCCGCATGATCAGCCCGTCGTACATGTATGGCTCGGGTCCTCTAGGAGTTAAAGGCATTATGAAATGTACTGCAGTGTTATTTATGTTCTGTGTGGTGGTATGATAAGTGCGCTGTCAGTTTAGTGGTAATATGAAATGATGACGGTATTATTTATGTGCTGTATGGTGGTAGTATTTATGCACTGTTTGGCAGTGTTTCTGCATTTTGTGTTGGAGTTATTTTCTTACTGTTTAGCAGTTTTATATACTGTATGGTGTCTGGTGATGTATTCACTGTGTGGCAGTACTGTGGAAATGTACGATATAATTTGAGAACTATATGATGGTTTTGAAGCCCACATGGATCACTCTGCACCGTGTTATAGTTGTGCTTACATGCGGTATTAGATAGTCGCAGGTTGATGACTTTGCTTCTGCTGGAATTTACCAGGCTAATCTTTGTACTGGTTCAGTCATCAGATCTTTTGCTGGATCAGTCTTTTTCTTAACTGTTTTAGATCATTTTCGAGCTCACCGCCCAGAAGTATAGAGGTGGCGTGCAGGAGTTTCGGCTCGCTAATGTCACCATTGGCATTCACTTAAACAAAGACAAATGGGGCTGATGTTCTGCCTGGACTCAGGGAGCGCGGCCTTGTCTACACAGCATGAAAGAAAAGCAGCTGCAACAAATTCTGTGATCAGCTGCAACGTTGGAGCACTTATCTCCTGGGAAATATGTGCTGCTGGACCAAAACGGACATGCTCCTGGTTCGGAAACGGATTGAGACGTGCTCCAGGACCGGAACGGAGTCAGATGTGCTACTGGACCAAATGTTCTCATGGACTGGAACGTATTCGGACATGGTCCTGGAGTGGAACAGAGTCAGATGTGCTTCAAGACTGGAATGGAGTCAGATGTGCTCCTGGTCTGGAACAGATTCAGACGTGCTCCAGGACCAGAACGGAGTCAAATTTGCTCCTGAACCAGAACGGATTCAGACGTGCTCCTGGACAGGAATGGATTTTGACATACTCCTGGACTGTAACGGATTGAAATGTGCTTCTGGACCGGAATGGATTCAGACATGTTCCAGAACCAGAATGTATTCAGATGTGCTACTGGACCAGAACGGAGTAAGATGTGCTTCTGGACAGGACTGGATTCAGACGTGCTCCAGGACGGGAACAGATTCAGACGTGCTCCAGGACCAGAACGGAGTCAAATTTGCTCCTGGACCAGAACAGATTCAGACGTGCTCCAGGACCAGAATGGAGTCAGATTTGCTCCTGGACCAGAACGGATTCAGACGTATTACTGGACTGTAACGGATTTAAATGTGCTACTGTACCAGAACAAATTCACACATGCTTCTGGACCAGAACAGAGTCAGATTTGCTCCTGGACCAGAATGGAATCGGAGGTGCTGCTGGACAGGAACAGATTCAGGCGTGCTCCAGGACGGGAACGGAGTCGGATATGCTCCTGGACCAGAACGGATTCAGATGTGCTCCAGAACCTGCACAGATTAAGACGTGCACCTGTACTGTAACGGATTTATATGTGCTAATGGACCAGAACAGATTAAGACGTGCTCCTGGATCTTAATCGATTAAGACGTGCTCCTGGGCTGGAACGGATTCAGACACTAGGTTGCATCATATCCCATAATCTGTAGGTTATGGCAGTACAAACCTACATTACACCATTTCGCTAGTCACATCCATGGGTAGCAGAAGCTCACAACTCCCTGCTGGTTCAGTGTCTGCACAGAATTCATCCTGACAATCTTCAGATACATAAGAGAAGTTCCACTGTGGTTTTAGCACAGCATAAAATCCAACCCGCAGGTCAAAATTTGCACTGCCAATTTTTTCGCCATCTTTTCACATCTTCCTATAAAACTTTTTTCGGGATTTCATCTGTAAAATGTCATATGTCCAATATAAAAAGCCATCTGGAGTTTACTTATAGTGAGGAATGTATCGCCGAGGCGTAGACATGATTTGCAGCGGACATTTGTGTAATTCAGGAGAATATAAAGCTGTCTGCCGGAACGTGATCTTTGGCCGATAATGCGGGTGCGGCAGATCGGAGTGCACGCTGCAGCCTGTGATTACACCACTTTGGCTTTTCCGGCAGTAAATACATATTAATTATCTGCTTATGTGAAGACAACAGCGTCCAAGTCTGCTGCCGGCAGCTGCCAAGTGCCAGACTGGGTGGGTGATGCACTGGGAGGCGGCGAGTGCCTATAAAAAACGCCAGCATTTAGATTGTAAGCTCTTCAGGAGGGAAGCCTATGATTGAAGGGGTGTCCTCCATACAATAAGAATAGGGGGGTGGTCCCCAATCAGGATACCCCATAGTACTGTAGGACTGAATGGATGCCAAGTGGCTCCTTGGCGGTTTTCAGACCAGTTAAGGGTACATTCACATGCCCATGTGTATTTTGCGGTCCACGAAACGTGGATCCGCAAAAAATGCAGGTGACGTCCGTGATGCATCCGACACTGTAACAATGCTTATTCTTGTACGGATGCGGACAGTACGCGGTGTCCACATTTTTTGCTGCCCCGTTGAAATGAATGGGTCGGCATCCGACCTGCAAAAAATGCGGATCAAAAATACAGTCGTGTGAAATAGAGCCTAAAACGGGTATTCTCTTCATTTATGGCTATGCCATAAATGTCCGAAAAGTGTTGGTCCCAGGTCACGAGAGCATAGGGTGCAGTGAATGGTGAGGTGGTCGCGCATGCGCAGCTCCGTCCATTTACTTCTGTGGGAATTCCGGAAATGATCACTTGACTATTTCTGGAGCCGTCACAGAAGTTAATGGATAGATCCTGTGCCGCCACCACTCCAGTGACAGCGGCTGCGAGACGGGCGCCGCGTTGTCCAGACACAGCCTGTGGTATTTTGAACTGTATGGCGCTGATATTTATGGACTATATTGTGGTGCACTGTTTGATGGTGTGTGCATTTTATGGCGGTGTTATTACTTATTGTTTAGTGGTATTATGAATGTATTGCAGTGTTATTTATGTGCTGTATGGCGGTATTATTCATGCACTGTTTAGCAGTGCTTATGCATTTGTTGACGGTATTATTTAGTGGTACTTCTGTATAGTGTTGAGATGGGAATACGGCTTTCATATGAATGCCTCCAGGGCTTGTTTCAGATAATTTATGGCGAGGCGCTGGACTCTTCTGGGCCGGACACCGTATAATTCTAACACTCCCAGTAAATTATAAATGCGCACTAGATGCTGAGCTATATAAAATACGCCTAATGGCGGTCAATAAGTAGTCACTTGTGGTAGAACACAAGTGTGACCTTCGATTGATGGGTCAATACTTGTCTTAAGGTTTGATTTAGCGATTGTCCGGCCGCTCCATTGTCAATCAGCGTCGGTAATTGAGGCTTCCTGGGTGACCTTACATAGATTACATGGGGGGGGGGGGGCATGTCCATTCAGCTGCTATGGATTATGTAGTCAATATGGAGAGTGACGCGGTGTAATCGGGGAGCAGAGCCTAAGGGCTCGAGGTAAGGACTGTCCTACAGGAGATCCCCGAGTCGCTGACTTAGTCTCCATTGGTAGGTGGGGGGATAGGCAGAAGATGCCAAGAAAGCGGGCTGGAATCAGACGGGCACAGGTCATCCATTGCCATGAGAACATGCCGGGTGAGATAAGGATCAAGCTGATGGATTTCAACATGCCCGATTCTTTGGTTCTCAAGGAAGATAAGCTGCCGCCAAAAACGCTTCTGGCAGTAGTTTACTCCTGTCTCCCCTTTCAGACCACATGCATGCTTAGCCAAGCTGTGTGTGCAAGTGGGGATCGGGAGCTGGCAACCAGCATTTATCTAACATGTATGACCAGCTTAAGATATTAAATATTATAAGTAATAAGTCAGTGATCTGAGATAATAAGTCAGAGCTATGTGGTAATAAGTCAGGATCTGAGATAATAAAGAGCTATGTGGTAATAAGCCAGAATCTGAGATAATAAGTCAGTGATCTGAGATAATAAGTCAGTGATCTGAGATAATAGGTCAGAGCTATGTGGTCATAAGTCAGGATCTGAGATATTAGGTCAGAGCTATGTGGTAATAAGCCAGTGATCTGAGATAGTAAATCAGAGCTATGTGGTAACAAGCCAGTGATCTGAGACAATAGTGATCTGAGATAATAAGTCAAAACTTTGTGGTGATAAGTCATAGACCTTAGATAGTAAGTCAGAGCTATGTGGTAATAAGTCCGGATCTGAAATAGTAAGTCAGAGTTATGTGGTGATAAGTCATAGATCTGAGATAGTAAGTCAGAGCTTTGTGGTAATAAATCAGGATCTGAGATAATAAGTCAGAGCTATGTGGTAATAAGTAAGGGATTTGAGATAATAAGTCAGATCTATGTATTAATAAGCCAGGAACTGAAATAATATGTCAGGGCTATATAGTAATAAGTCAGTGATCTGAGATAATAAGTCAGAGCTATGTGGTAGTAAGTCAGGATTTGAGATAATATGTCAGAGCTATGTGGTTATAAGCCAGGATCTGAGATAGTAAACCAGAGCTATGTGGTCATAAGTCCGGATCTGAGGTAATAAGTCAGAGCTATGTGGTCATAAGTCCGGATCTGAGGTAATAAGTCAGAGCTATGTGGTCATAAGTCAGGATCTGAGGTAATAAGTCAGAGCTATGTGGTAATAAGTCAGGATCTGAGGTAATAAGTCAGAGCTATGTGGTCATAAGTCAGGATCTGAGGTAATAAGTCAGAGCTATGTGGTCATAAGTCAGGATCTGAGGTAATAAGTCAGAGCTATGTGGTAATAAGTCAGGATCTGAGGTAATAAGTCAGAACTATGTGGTAATAAGCCAGGATCTGAGGTAATAAGTCAGAGCTATGTGGTAATAAGCCAGGATCTGAGATAATAGGTCAGAGCTATGTGGTAATAAGCCAGGATCTGAGGTAATAAGTCAGAGCTATGTGGTCATAAGTCAGTGATCTGAGATAATAGGTCAGAGCTATGTGGTCATAAGTCAGAGCTATGTGGTCATAAGTCAGGATCTGAGGTAATAAGTCAGAGCTATGTGGTAATAAGCCAGGATCTGAGATAATAGGTCAGAGCTATGTGGTAATAAGCCAGGATCTGAGATAATAGGTCAGAGCTATGTGGTCATAAGTCAGGATCTGAGGTAATAAGTCAGAGCTTTATGGGATAAGTCATAGCTCTGAGGTAATAAGTCAGAGCTATGTGGTCATAAGTCAGAGCTATGTGGTCATAAGTCAGGATCTGAGGTAATAAGTCAGAGCTATGTGGTAATAAGTCAGGGTCTGAGGTAATAAGTCAGAGCTATGTGGTAATAAGCCAGGATCTGAGGTAATAAGTCAGAGCTATGTGGTAGTAAGTCAGGATCTGAGGTAATAAGTCAGAGCTATGTGGTAGTAAGTCAGGATCTGAGGTAATAAGTCAGAGCTATGTGGTAATAAGCCAGGATCTGAGGTAATAAGTCAGAGCTATGTGGTAATAAGCCAGGATCTGAGGTAATAAGTCAGAGCTATGTGGTAATAAGTCAGAGCTATGTGGTAATAAGCCAGGATCTGAGGTTATAAGTCAGAGCTATGTGGTAATAAGCCAGGATCTGAGGTAATAAGTCAGAGCTATGTGGTAATAAGCCAGGATCTGAGGTAATAAGTCAGAGCTATGTGGTAATAAGCCAGGATCTGAGGTAATACGTCAGAGCTATGTGGTAATAAGCCAGGATCTGAGGTAATAAGTCAGAGCTATGTGATAATAAGCCAGGATCTGAGGTAATACGTCAGAGCTATGTGGTAATAAGTCAGGATCTGAGGTAATACGTCAGAGCTATGTGGTAATAAGCCAGGATCTGAGGTAATACGTCAGAGCTATGTGGTAATAAGCCAGGATCTGAGGTAATAAGTCAGAGCTATGTGGTAATAAGCCAGGATCTGAGGTAATAAGTCAGAGCTATGTGGTCATAAGTCAGGATCTGAGGTAATAAGTCAGAGCTATGTGGTCATAAGTCAGGATCTGAGGTAATAAGTCAGAGCTATGTGGTAATAAGTCAGGATCTGAGGTAATAAGTCAGAACTATGTGGTAATAAGCCAGGATCTGAGGTAATAAGTCAGAGCTATGTGGTAATAAGCCAGGATCTGAGATAATAGGTCAGAGCTATGTGGTAATAAGCCAGGATCTGAGGTAATAAGTCAGAGCTATGTGGTCATAAGTCAGTGATCTGAGATAATAGGTCAGAGCTATGTGGTCATAAGTCAGAGCTATGTGGTCATAATTCAGGATCTGAGGTAATAAGTCAGAGCTATGTGGTAATAAGCCAGGATCTGAGATAATAGGTCAGAGCTATGTGGTAATAAGCCAGGATCTGAGATAATAGGTCAGAGCTATGTGGTCATAAGTCAGGATCTGAGGTAATAAGTCAGAGCTTTATGGGATAAGTCATAGCTCTGAGGTAATAAGTCAGAGCTATGTGGTCATAAGTCAGAGCTATGTGGTCATAAGTCAGGATCTGAGGTAATAAGTCAGAGCTATGTGGTAATAAGTCAGGGTCTGAGGTAATAAGTCAGAGCTATGTGGTAATAAGTCAGGATCTGAGGTAATAAGTCAGAGCTATGTGGTAATAAGTCAGGATCTGAGGTAATAAGTCAGAGCTATGTGGTAGTAAGTCAGGATCTGAGGTAATAAGTCAGAGCTATGTGGTAGTAAGTCAGGATCTGAGGTAATAAGTCAGAGCTATGTGGTAATAAGCCAGGATCTGAGGTAATAAGTCAGAGCTATGTGGTAATAAGCCAGGATCTGAGGTAATAAGTCAGAGCTATGTGGTAATAAGTCAGAGCTATGTGGTAATAAGCCAGGATCTGAGGTTATAAGTCAGAGCTATGTGGTAATAAGCCAGGATCTGAGGTAATAAGTCAGAGCTATGTGGTAATAAGCCAGGATCTGAGGTAATAAGTCAGAGCTATGTGGTAATAAGCCAGGATCTGAGGTAATACGTCAGAGCTATGTGGTAATAAGCCAGGATCTGAGGTAATAAGTCAGAGCTATGTGATAATAAGCCAGGATCTGAGGTAATACGTCAGAGCTATGTGGTAATAAGTCAGGATCTGAGGTAATACGTCAGAGCTATGTGGTAATAAGCCAGGATCTGAGGTAATACGTCAGAGCTATGTGGTAATAAGCCAGGATCTGAGGTAATAAGTCAGAGCTATGTGATAATAAGCCAGGATCTGAGGTAATGCGTCAGAGCTATGTGGTAATAAGCCAGGATCTGAGGTTTTAAGTCAGAGCTATGTGGTAATAAGCCAGGATCTGAGGTAATAAGTCAGAGCTATGTGGTAATAAGCCAGGATCTGAGGTAATAAGTCAGAGCTATGTGGTCATAAGTCAGGATCTGAGGTAATAAGTCAGAGCTATGTGGTCATAAGTCAGGATCTGAGGTAATAAGTCAGAGCTATGTGGTAATAAGTCAGGATCTGAGGTAATAAGTCAGAACTATGTGGTAATAAGCCAGGATCTGAGGTAATAAGTCAGAGCTATGTGGTAATAAGCCAGGATCTGAGATAATAGGTCAGAGCTATGTGGTAATAAGCCAGGATCTGAGGTAATAAGTCAGAGCTATGTGGTCATAAGTCAGTGATCTGAGATAATAGGTCAGAGCTATGTGGTCATAAGTCAGAGCTATGTGGTCATAAGTCAGGATCTGAGGTAATAAGTCAGAGCTATGTGGTAATAAGCCAGGATCTGAGATAATAGGTCAGAGCTATGTGGTAATAAGCCAGGATCTGAGATAATAGGTCAGAGCTATGTGGTCATAAGTCAGGATCTGAGGTAATAAGTCAGAGCTTTATGGGATAAGTCATAGCTCTGAGGTAATAAGTCAGAGCTATGTGGTCATAAGTCAGAGCTATGTGGTCATAAGTCAGGATCTGAGGTAATAAGTCAGAGCTATGTGGTAGTAAGTCAGGATCTGAGGTAATAAGTCAGAGCTATGTGGTAATAAGCCAGGATCTGAGGTAATAAGTCAGAGCTATGTGGTAATAAGCCAGGATCTGAGGTAATAAGTCAGAGCTATGTGGTAATAAGTCAGAGCTATGTGGTAATAAGCCAGGATCTGAGGTTATAAGTCAGAGCTATGTGGTAATAAGCCAGGATCTGAGGTAATAAGTCAGAGCTATGTGGTAATAAGCCAGGATCTGAGGTAATAAGTCAGAGCTATGTGGTAATAAGCCAGGATCTGAGGTAATACGTCAGAGCTATGTGGTAATAAGCCAGGATCTGAGGTAATAAGTCAGAGCTATGTGATAATAAGCCAGGATCTGAGGTAATACGTCAGAGCTATGTGGTAATAAGTCAGGATCTGAGGTAATACGTCAGAGCTATGTGGTAATAAGCCAGGATCTGAGGTAATACGTCAGAGCTATGTGGTAATAAGCCAGGATCTGAGGTAATAAGTCAGAGCTATGTGATAATAAGCCAGGATCTGAGGTAATGCGTCAGAGCTATGTGGTAATAAGCCAGGATCTGAGGTTTTAAGTCAGAGCTATGTGGTAATAAGCCAGGATCTGAGGTAATAAGTCAGAGCTATGTGGTAATAAGCCAGGATCTGAGGTAATAAGTCAGAGCTATGTGGTAATAAGCCAGGATCTGAGGTTATACGTCAGAGCTATGTGGTAATAAGCCAGGATCTGAGGTAATAAGTCAGAGCTATGTGATAATAAGCCAGGATCTGAGGTAATACGTCAGAGCTATGTGGTAATAAGTCAGGATCTGAGGTAATAAGTCAGAGCTATGTGGTAATAAGCCAGGATCTGAGGTAATAAGTCAGAGCTATGTGATAATAAGCCAGGATCTGAGGTAATACGTCAGAGCTATGTGGTAATAAGTCAGGATCTGAGGTAATACGTCAGAGCTATGTGGTAATAAGCCAGGATCTGAGGTAATAAGTCAGAGCTATGTGGTAATACATTAGTAGATTTCAAGTGTCGGCCACATGGTGATGACTACATTGACATTCTGTGCATCAGGAAGGGTTTTTCTTCTGTAGGATAATGGGAGTTGTAGTGGTGACCAGTTATCTGTGGACCTCATGTGTAGCAGTAGTATCGTCGTGGTCGGGCTGTCAACCCGCCATGGTGCGTACAACTCCCCCACTGTTCGATCGGACGGCACAGCCACACCCTATAGCCACTATGTTTGAGGAAAATGGCGCGATACATTGGCGAACACGTCACGTAAAACGGATCTTCCAGCCCCAACTCACCCTTGAAATGAGTCCAATTAAATAAAAATAAGGAAATACATTTTTTTCCGACTGACCTGTTGTGGGAAAGGGTTAAAGTGCGGTAAAATTCACCTGCCCGGGCAGTGGAGGGGTGGGCGCCCGCAGGTTAACCCCTTCACTGCTGGGTGGAGATGATTCCAGCCGTCTGTCATATGTGACCACTGCAGACATTGGGCAGTGCCAGCTCCTGCCCGCCGCTGCTCGTCGCCTTCTTACCTGTTGATGAGGAACTTGAGTATGCCCATCCCTGTGCGCTCCCTCTGGTCCGATCTCCGGGGGCTTCACATGCAGCGCTGAGCGTGTCCCCCCCGCTTGTGCTCTTCAGCTGCCAGCGTGCCGTTCTCCTGCACTTCTGGGATGTGGGGGGGGGGGGGGGGATGCCGCCGCAGCTTTGGTCGCTACTAGCAACTGGTACCTACAGCAACCTCCGGGCTCAGCATCTGCAAATCACTGGCAAGAAGCAACGAATGGTGACGCTCGGAAGAGGTGTCACTCCCTCAGCCTCCCGGACCACCTATAGTCCGAGCCCTGGAGCTGCCATTGGTTGCTGAGGAGGGGAGACGGAATAAGCCCCCTCCTCTGGTCTAGAGCGCAGGCAACTAGATGGGGGCGGTTAACCCTGCATATGCCGGAGGAGACCCTGCAAAGAAACCACAGAGCAACTGGTGGACGTAATACATGAGGGGGCGTCACATATCACATAGCGAACCACTACGTGTGCACCCCAGATTACAGGGTACAGGGTGATGACACTGGGGGTACAGGATAATGACACTGACACTGGGGGTACAGGATAATGACACTGACACTGGGGGTACAGGATAATGACACTGGGGGTACAGGATAATGACACTGACACTGGGGGTACAGGATAATGACACTGGGGGTACAGGATAATGACACTGGGGGTACAGGATGATGACACTGACACTCGGGGTACAGGATAAAGACACTGGGGGTACAGGATAATGACACTGACACTCGGGGTACAGGATGATGACACTCGGGGTACATGACACTGCCACTGGGGGTACAGGACGATGACACTGACACTGGGGGTACAGGATGATGACACTGACACTTGGGGTACAGGATAATGACACCGACACTTGGGGTACAGGATAAAGACACTGACACTCGGGGTACAGGATGATGACACTGACACTTGGGGTACAGGATAATGGCACTGATACGGGGTGCAGGATAATGACGCCGACACTGGGGGTACAGGATAATGACACTGGGGGTACAGGATAATGACTCTGACACTCGGTGTACAGAATAATGACACTGACACTGGGGGTACAGGATAATGACACTGATACGGGGTACAGGATAATGACTCTGACACTCGGTGTACAGAATAATGACACTGGGGATACAGGATAATGACCCTTGGGGTACAGGATAATGACACTGATACGGGGGTGCAGGATAATGACACTGGGGGTACAGGATAATGACTCTGACACTCGGTGTACAGGATAATGACACTTGGGGTACAGGATAATTACCATTGGGGTACAGGATAATGACACTCGGGGTACAGGATAATGACACTGACACTCGGGGTACAGGATAATGACGCTGACACTTGGGGTACAGGATAATGACACTGACACTCGGGGTACAGGATAATGACTCTGACACTCGGGGTACAGGATAATGACTTTGACACTCGGGGTACAGTATAATGACTTTGACACTCGGGGTACAGGATAATGACACTGACACTTGGGGTACAAGATAATGACACTTACACTTGGGGTACAGGATAATGACACTGACACTTGGGGTACAGGATAATGACACTGACACTTGGGGTACAGGATAATTACACTGACACTCGGGGTACAGGATAATGACACTTGGGATACAGGATGATGACACTGACACTTGGGGTACAGGATGATGACACTCGGGGTACAGGATAATGACACTGACACTTGGGGTACAGGATGATGACACTTGGGGTACAGGATAATGACACTGATACTCGGGGTACAGGATAATGACACTGACACTCGGGGTACAGGATAATGACTCTGACACTTGGGGTACAGGATAATGACACTGGGGGTACAGGATGATGACACTGACACTTGGGGTACAGGATAAAGACACTAACACTTGGGGTACAGGATAATGACACTGACACTCGGGGTACAGGATAATGACACTGACACTCGGGGTACAGGATAATGACTCTGACACTTGGGGTACAGGATAATGACACTGAGGGTACAGGATAATGACACTGACACTTGGGGTACAGGATAATGACACTGACACTTGGGGTACAGGATGATGACACTGACACTTGGGGTACAGGATAATGACACTCGGGGTACAGGATAATGACACTGACACTTGGGGTACAGGATGATAACACTGACACTCGGGGTACAGGATAATGACACTGATACTCGGGGTACAGGATGATGATGCTGACACTTGGGGTACAGGATGATGATGCTGACACTTGGGGTACAGGATGATGACACTGACACTTGGGGTACAGGATAATGACACTGACACTCGGGGTACAGGATAATGACTTTGACACTCGGGGTACAGGATAATGACTTTGACACTCGGGGTACAGGATAATGACACTGACACTTGGGGTACAGTATAATGACACTGACACGGGGTACAGGATAATGATGCTGACACTCGGGGTACAGGATAATGACTTTGACACTTGGGGTACAGGATAATGACACTGACACTTGGGGTACAGGATAATGACACTGACACTTGGGGTACAGGATAATGACACTGACACTTGGGGTACAGGATACTGACACTCGGGGTACAGGATAATGACACTGACACTTGGGGTACAGGATAATGACACTGACACTTGGGGTACAGGATAATGACACTGACACTCGGGGTACAGGATAATGACGCTGACACTTGGGGTACAGGATAATGACACTGACACTCGGGGTACAGGATAATGACGCTGACACTTGGGGTGCAGGATAATGACGCTGACACTCGGGGTACAGGATAATGACGCTGACACTCGGGGTACAGGATAATGACACTGACACTTGGGGTACAGGATAATGACACTGATATTTGGGGTACAGGATAATGACACTTAGGGTACAGGATAATGACACCGACACTTGGGGTACAGGATAATGACACTGACACTTGGGGTACAGGATAATGACACTGACACTCGGGGTACAGGATAATGACGCTGACACTCGGGGTACAGGATAATGACACTGACACTTGGGGTACAGGATAATGACACTGATATTTGGGGTACAGGTTAATGACACTGACACTTGGGGTACAGGATAATGACACTGGGGGTAGAGGATAATGACACTGACACTGGGGGTACAGGATAATGACACTGACACTTGGGGTACAGGATAATGACACTGACACTGGGGGTAGAGGATAATGACACTGACACTTGGGGTACAGGATAATGACACTGACACTCAGGGTACAGGATAATGACACTGACACTGGGGGTACAGGATAATGACACTGACACTTGGGGTACAGGATGATGACACTCGGGGTACAGGATAATGACACTGACACTTGGGGTACAGGATAATGACACTGACACTGGGGGTAGAGGATAATGACACTGACACTTGGGGTACAGGATAATGACACTGACACTCGGGGTACAGGATAATGACACTGACACTGGGGGTACAGGATAATGACACTGACACTTGGGGTACAGGATGATGACACTCGGGGTACAGGATAATGACACTGACACTTGGGGTACAGGATGATGACACTGATACTCGGGGTACAGGATAATGACACTGACACTTGGGGTACAGGATAATGACGCTGACACTGGGGGTACAGGATACTGACACTGACACTCGGGGTACAGGATAATGACACTGACACTTGGGGTACAGGATAATGACGCTGACACTGGGGGTACAGGATACTGACACTGACACTCGGGGTACAGGATAATGACACTGACACTTGGGGTACAGGATAATGACACTGACACTTGGGGTACAGGATAATGACACTGGGGGTACAGGATAATGACACTGGTGGTACAGGATAATGACACTGACACTTGGGGTACAGGATAATGACACTGACACTTGGGGTACAGGATAATGACGCTGACACTTGGGGTACAGGATAATGACACTGACACTTGGGGTACAGGATAATGACACTGACACTTGGGGTACAGGATAATGACGCTGACACTTGGGGTACAAGATAATGACACTGACACTTGGGGTACAGGATAATGACGCTGACACTTGGGGTACAGGATAATGACGCTGACACTCGGGGTACAGGATAATGACACTGACACTCGGGGTACAGGATAATGACGCTGACACTTGGGGTACAGGATAATGACACTGACACTTGGGGTACAGGATAATGACGCTGACACTTGGGGTACAGGATAATGACACTGACACTCGGGGTACAGGATAATGACACTGACACTTGGGGTACAGGATAATGACGCTGACACTTGGGGTACAGGATACTGACACTGACACTCGGGGTACAGGATAATGACGCTGACACTCGGGGTACAGGATAATGACACTGACACTCGGGGTACAGGATAATGACGCTGACACTTGGGGTACAGGATAATGACACTGACACTCGGGGTACAGGATAATGACACTGACACTTGGGGTACAGGATAATGACGCTGACACTCGGGGTACGGGATAATGACACTGACACTCGGGGTACAGGATAATGACGCTGACACTCGGGGTACAGGATAATGACACTGACACTTGGGGTACAGGATAATGACGCTGACACTTGGGGTACAGGATAATGACACTGACACTCGGGGTACAGGATAATGACACTGACACTTGGGGTACAGGATAATGACGCTGACACTTGGGGTACAGGATAATGACACTGACACTTGGGGTACAGGATAATGACACTGACACTCGGGGTACAGGATAATGACACTGACACTCGGGGTACAGGATAATGACACTGACACTCGGGGTACAGGATAATGACGCTGACACTCGGGGTACAGGATAATGACACTGACACTCGGGGTACAGGATAATGACACTGACACTCGGGGTACAGTGTAGTATTACAGTCAGAGTCGGGGTTCAGCGGTGATTACTGGGGGGTCAGTCTGACTTCCTCTGTACTGCGCACAGTCTGGTCTGATATGTGAGTACATGTGACTGCTGCCCTCTGGTGGACGCACATTACTGGTACAGCTCTGTGTGGGCCCCGGGATCATTCACATTATCAGTTTCCCTTTTGTTCCCAGTTTTTCTGATGACTTCAGCAGGGTTTGCAGCTGAGGACAGTTCCTCTCACCCCTTCTAGTCTTTCCTCTCTCCATGGACAGATCTTCCAGATCTTTCCGTCTTCTCCCTGTTTTCTGTGCAGGTGAATACAATCTATTGCTCCCTGTTGTCAGCCCGTCCAGGAGGAGCGATTCGAAACAAATCAGAATATTTTTTAAATTCCCCCCAAATTTTTCTTCCAAATAAAGCTGAAGTTTTTAGACAAATCGCGCAAAATGGCCCCTGGCAGTTTACATTTCAAATTCACTGGTGAGGGAAACAGGGCAGGGAGAAGGAGGAGGATGAACACGGAGGATCACATGACCCTGGGCGGGGCTTGCCCACAAGGCTTTGCAGTCAGCCAATCAGGAGGCAGGATACTGGCCGGTCTATCAGGCGCTCTGCTAGCTGTGAAGACACCAGTGTGAGAGGACGTGTCGCCCAGGTCTCAGATAGACACAAGAAGCCACGTCAGGGTCCTGCAGGGACAGGGTAGGGATATACCAGGTAGAGGTCAGGTTTTATCGTTAGGGACGGCGTAGGGACATTCAGACGGCTGCACTGCACGTACTACACGGGGGAGATGTATCAAACTGGTGAACTGGATTAGTCGTCCATAGCAACCAATCAGATTCCTCCTTTCATTTTTTACAGCTCCTTTAGAAAATGAAAGGTGGAATCTGATTGGTTACTTTGTGTTACCACAGCCACACGAGCTTTCCGTGTGTGGCCGGATTGATCCATGGTGTGTATACGGCCGGTAAACCTGACGCACCTGTGTGCATGAGCCACAGAGCCACCACCTTAGTGCCGCACGTGTAGTAGTGGCACCCGAATGATGCCGAAAGCCCCGCGATGCAAAATGCCCGCTGTTCTCAGCAGAGACCGGTGTGCTGCCTGATCAGCTCAGGCTGACAACCCAAAGTATAAGGGTATGTTCACATGGAGTTTTTTTTATTTATTTTTTCCTGATACTGAATTTGTCACACATTCTGGGAACTCTAGATGCCGACAGAATCGCTCTGTACAGCTCCCGTTAAAATGGGCAGGAGGAAAAACCACATAAGAAATGAACGTGTGGAAAACCGCACGCGATGCTGCATCAGGAAAAAACTGTGTGTGAACTGGCCCTAAGGCTGCCGGCACATGGTGCAGATTTGTATGCAGAAAACATATACGAATGAAAGGAGCGTAAAAACTGCACATCGCTATTTACCACAGACTTTGTGGGGTTTGTTATGGTTTTATGCAGATTTTGTGGGGTATGTTAGGGAGATTTTGGGGTTTTATTCAGATTTTGTGTAGTTTTTATGCAAATTCTGGTGCAGATTTTCCGTGTATTTGAACAAACCACATCACCTCAGCCTCTGTGGGTTTTAAAATCTCTGCGACGGGTCAGTTTCCGCGCATAGGTATTTCGCACCGTGTACAGCAGATTTTTTGCTGGTAAGGCATTACAAAGTCGATTTTCTGCACAAAAAACCATACGTAGAAAAACTCTTAGAATCCGCACCGTGTCATCATTTGTAATGAGCGGGACGATGGTAAAAGCTCCGCAGTGGAGCAACCTCATGTAGACAGTACGGTGTGAACAGCGCCGTGAGATCAGATCCATGGACCTGAACGTAAAATATGGAAGACTCCGTGTCTGTGGTCCTGCTGGTGCTTGGTTTCCGGCTTCTTCAGGTCCCCGTAGGACCAGAAAGTGACTGGTTCCCGTGACTACGGTGGCCGATGTACGTCACAATATACCGATCAGAAGATTGTATGTTCAAAAAATACTGTTAAAAAGTATTAAAAAACTCACAAAAATATAAAAATTCCCCAACTTTACATATAAGAGTAAGTGGTAAAAAAAATTTATATTATTGGTATCGCCGCATCCAAAAATATCCAAACCAATAAAATATAAAAAGATTTACTGCGTGAGGTGTACACTGCTTTGTCTCCCACAAAATAAAAAATAAAAAATTGAACAAAAAGTTACGAAAAAGTCCTAAGTCCTCTGAAATGGTACCAATAAAAACTACAGCTCGCACCACGGAAAATGAGCCCCGACACAGCTCTGCAGACGGAGAAGTGACAGCGATGGCTGATAGATTATGGTGATGCAAAAACTTTGACTATAAACGTCCGGGAGGTGGATCTCTATCTCTGAATGGACATTTCTGAACGCTAATCGTGCAGCTGCTGAGCCCCCCGCACTGTCAGTGACAGCAGGACACCCCAGAGAGAAGGCAGGGGCCGTTCCCAGATGTCCCTGCCTTCTAGAACGCTGTATACACAGCGCTTCCTGTCCCGTCCCGCCGGTCATGTGACCACCGGGGCCGGAGAGTGCAGAAGCTGTCGGGTCTTCTACAGACCTCGATCAGCCCTGCACTGAGGCCGTACAGCGCAGTATACCGCTCTACAGCCTCTCTGGGGGGCTACTATGTCAGCCCCAGTTACAGGAGAAATCAATAGTGGAAAAAAAAGTGACGTTAAATGTCCCCCAGACGTCTTGTATGATTCTCTGGGGGACGCAAAGTGTAAAATAAAAAGAAAAAAAGTGTAAAAAAAAAAAAAGGTTTCCCAAGTAAGGAATTTAAAAACAATGTAAAAAAAAAATCTATAAAATAGACATTTTTGATATTGCCGTGTCCGTGACGGTCGGCTCTATAAATATATTACATTATCCACCCAGTCCGATAAACACCATAAAAAAATTTTTTTTATTGTGTAACATCACCTCTCAGTATCGGCTCTTATTGGCTGTAGGGGCGGGCGGTTCAAATTATTGCAGCGCTCCTCTCCTCCTCCTTTCTGTGTCCGGGAGAGAGGAGCGCTGCATCGGATCTCCAGAGCCAGCACCCCCTTCTGACCCTCCACAGTGCCATCTAGCACTAACCCTGCTTTCACACCTGAGAGTTTCTCAAACGTGCGTTTTACGTGCGTTTTTGTCGCGCGTTTTTATGCGCGTTTTTTGTAATAGTAAACTCGCGTTTGACACGCGTTTGTGTGATTGACTGCAGTGTCCTATGGCCACAAACGCGCGTCAAAACGCCCCAAAGAAGCTCAAGTACTTGATTATGCGTCGGGCGTTTTACAGCGCGATCGTACGCGCTGTAAAACGCCCAGGTGAGAACCATTCCCATAGGGAAGCATTGGTTTTCATGTGTTGAGCGTTTTACAGCGCGTCTGAACGCGCTGTAAAACGCTCAGGTGTGAACTTAGGGTAAAAGCTACTTAGGGACAGGTTAGGTTAGGCAGGGATAATCAGGGAAAGTTTAGTGGGGAAAAAAAATGAGTTTTTAACTGTTGCATCGCCCTAATCGGGTGTCTGGTTTCCACAGCACAGTGGGACCCTAGACCCCCCCCCCCCAGGGGTGCTGCAGCTCGCCCCCCCCACACACACATTTTTTGGGCACAAGCATATATTTTTTTTCTGCGTACGCTGACTGTGGCTGGCACTTTTAGCGTCCGGCCACTGTTAGCGCACCGCACACCCCACCACTGATCAGCTTCAGACGGCTGATCAGCGAGTTTGAATCTTTATTTTATTTTTCAAATTTTTTGTACTTTTTTTTTTTTTTTTTCTGTTAGGTTTAGGGCAAAGTCCGCGAACACCCGTGCCCCCACACACACGCACACTAAATAAAGATTTCCACGCACACACACACTCCCCTATGGCCCGCCGGATGTTCTCGGCCGAGGAGACGCCGCCAGGCGGAGCAAGGGGACCGCCATGCTAGGGACCCTGTGGCCCACACTAGTACGAGAAGCTCTGGGGCTCGTACTAGTTTTCCGGCCCACCAGTTTCCACCGGAGGCCCCTACTGGTAAACTTGCATGGTGTACCCCAGAGCATTTTGAGCCTGCTTTTTCCTGATTTTGTAGGCCAATCAGGAATCCAGATTCCTACAGTGGGCTTCACTGAATATGACTATTTTAGTATTTTTTTCAGTGACCACTTTGTGAATCTGATGGTGGAGCAAATGAACGTGTTCATCCAACAGTTCGTTGCTCAACACCCAGGCTCCTTTTTGGCTAGGGCCAGTGGCTGGACTCCGGTCAGTGCAGCCGAGATGAGGACGTTTTGGGGCCTCGTGCTGCACATGGGCCTAGTCAGAAAGCCCCGTGTCAGGCATTACTGGAGTGGGGACGTCCTCTACCAGACCCCACTTTACAGTACGGCCATGACACGTACCCGGTTTGAGGCCATCTGGAAATGCCTGCATTATGCAGATAATGCAGCATGTCCCCCCCCCCAAGGTGATCCGGCCTATGACCGCCTGTACAAAATCAGGCCGGTCATCAATCACTTTGGACCCAAATTTTTGGAGGCCTATGTACCTGGAAGGGAGGTCGCGGTTGATGAGTCTCTCATTGCGTTCAAGGGGAGACTCATTTTCCGCCAGTATGTTCCCTCTAAGAGGGCGAGGTATGGCGTGAAGCTGTACAAACTTTCTGTGAGTACCTCAGGGTGCACTTACAAGTTTCGTGTATACGAGGGGCGAGATTCCCGTATTCAAGCCCCAGAATGTCCCCCCACTATGGATGTTAGCGGGAAACTTGTGTGGGATCTTATGCACCCACTGCTGGATAAGGGT
Source organism: Bufo gargarizans (assembly GCF_014858855.1). Taxonomy (NCBI): domain Eukaryota; kingdom Metazoa; phylum Chordata; class Amphibia; order Anura; family Bufonidae; genus Bufo; species Bufo gargarizans. Next base: position 176,674 of record NW_025334175.1, on the reverse strand, counting down.
TACCACCTGTACGTGGATAACTTTTATACCAGTATCCCCTTGTTCCAGTCCCTCGCCGCCAGATCCACGTCCGCTTGTGGGACCGTGCGGAAAAATCAACGAGGCCTCCCTGCCCACCCCCTCCAGGTACCTATCCCCAGGGACCCGTGCCCTTACCACTGGAAACCTGTTGCTGGTCAGATATAAGGACAAGAGGGATGTCCTTGTACGGTAACGGCATCACCCCTATTCCTGTGCGAGGTACCGCGGCAACGGTCCTCAAGCCCGATTGTATCAACGACTTTCTGATCAAGTCCTCAAGCCATATAACGCCATGCGCAAAACCCGGGCATGGTACAAAAAAGTTACGGTCTGCTTGGTGCAGGTTGCCTTGTACGACTCTTTTGTGCTGTCCCGGAGCTCTGGCAACACAGGGACATTCCTCCAGTTCTATGAGGCAGTCCTGAAGGCCCTGATCTTTTCTGACTAGGAAAGAGCAGGCCGGAGTACCTCGGGAACTGGAGGCGCCTGGATCGTAAGAATCTGCTCTATAAAAATACTGTATGACCTAACCCCTCAAATGAACACGGTCAAAAAAATAAAAAGGTGCAAAAAAAGGTATTTTTTTGGTCACCTTAAATCACAAATAGTGTAATAGCAAGCGATCAAAAAGTAATGTGCCCACCAAAATAGTGCCAATAAAACCATCCTCTCATCTCGCAAAAACGGAGCCCCTACCTAAGATATTCGGCTAAAAACAAAAAAAAAAAAGACTCAGACTATGGAGATACTAAAATGTTTTTTTTTGTTTATAAAAGGATAATATAGTGTAAAACCTAAATAAATGTAAAGAAAATAGACATATTAGGTATCTCCGCTTCCGTAAGAATCTGCTCTGTTAAAATACCCCATGACCGAACCCGTCAGATGAACACGGTCAACATTTTTTTATAAAAACAGTGCCAAAACAGCTATTTTTTGGGAAGTTTTCCATTTTAAACAGTTTTTCCCAGTAGCAAAGCAAGGGTTAACAGCCAAACAAAACTTAATATTTATTACCCTGATTCTGCAGTTTACAGAAACACCCCATATGTGGTCGTAAACTGCTGTCTGACCAAACGGCAGATTTTGATGGCCTTTTTTTTTGGCACCATGTCCCATTTGAAGGACCCCTGATGCACCCCTAGAGTAGAAACTCCATGAAAAGTGACCCCATCTAAGAAACTACACCCCTCAAGGTATTCAAAACTGATTTTACAAACTTTATTAACCCTTTAGGTGTTCCTCAACAGTTTATGGCAAATGCAGATGAAATTTCAAAATTTCTATTTCTTGTTACTTTGCCTCACAAAAATGTAATATAGAGCAACTAAAAATCATATGTACCCTAAAAATAGTCCCAACAAAACTGCCACCTTATCCCGTAGTTTCCAAAATGGGGTCACTTTTATGGAGTTTCTACTCTAGGGGTGCATCAGGGGGGCTTCAAATGGGACATCAAAATCTGCCTTCCAAAAACCACACGGCGCACCTTTCCCTCTATGCCCTACCGTGTGCCCGTACAGCAGTTTACGGCCACATATGGGGTGTTTCTGCAAACTACAGAAACTGGGCAATAAATATTAAGTTTTGTTTGGCTGTTAACCCTTGTTACTGGAAAAAATAGATTAAAATGGAAAATTAGCCCAAAAATTTGTATTCTTAAATTTCATCTCCATTTGCCAATAACTCTTGTGGAACACCTAAAGGGTTAACAACGTTTGTAAAATCAGTTTTGAATACCTTGAGGGGTGTAGTTTCTTAGATGGGGTCACCTTTATGGAGTTTCTACTCTAGGGGTGTATCAGGGGGGCTTCAAATGGGACATGGTGTAAATAAACCAGTCCAAAATCTGCATTCCAAAAACCACGCGGCGCACCTTTCCCTCTACGCCCTACCGTGTGCCCGTACAGTAGTTTACGGCCACATATGGGGTGTTTTTGCAAAATTCTGAAATTTTATCTCCATTTGCCATTAACTCTTGTGGAACACTTAAAGGGTTAACGACGTTTGTAAAATCAGTTTTGAATACCTTGAGGGGTGTAGTTTCTAGAATGGGGTCATTTTCGGGTGTTTTTTTTATTATGTAAGCCTCACAAAGTGACTTCAGACCTGAACTGGTCCTTAACCACTTTACGTCCGCCCATAGGATATAAACGTCCTATGGGTGGACCTCTATTTCTGAAAGCACGTTTTAAAACGTCCTTTCAGAAATAGAAGCTGCACGCTAATCGAGCAGCTGCTGATCGGGTTGCCCGCTGTCAGTGACAGCAGGGCAACCCAGAGATAAGGCAGGGACAGTTCCCAGGTGTCCCTGCCTTCTAGATCGCTGCAGACACAGCGCTCACCGAGCGCTGTGTCTGCAGAGCAGGAAGCGCTATGCGCTTCCTGTTCCGGCTCGGCGGTCATGTGACCGCCGGGACCGGAGCGTGCAGGAACTGTGTGAGGTCTCTCACAGACCTCGATCAGCCCTGCACTGAGGCTGTACAGCTCAGTATTGCGCTGTACAGCCTCTCTGGGGGGTGCATTTCTTCTGTAACTGGGGCTACTATGTCAGCCCCAGTTACAGGAGAAATCAACAGTGAAAAAGAAAAGAAAAAGTGAAGCAAATGTCCCCCAGAGGTCTTGTATGACCTTATGGGGGACGAAAAGTGTAAAAAAAAAATAAAAAAAAATAAAGGGTTTAAAAAATAAAATAAAAAAAAGTTTCACATGTAAAAAAAAAAGGTCCCCAAGTAAGGAATAATAAAAAAAAAAAATTAAAATAGAAAAAATAAAATAGACATATTTGGTATTGCCGCGTCCGTAAAAACCAGCTCTATAAAAATATCACATGAGCTTGCATCACAAAAGGTGCAACACCAAGTGATCAAAAACGCGTATGTCCCACAAAATGGTACCAATAAAACCGTCACCTCATCCCGCAAAAAATAAGCCCCTACATAAGAAAATCTCTCAAAAAAAAAAAAATTATAGCTCTTAGAACATGGACACACTAAAACATCATTTTTTGGTTTCAAAAATGCTATTATTGTGTTAAAGTGAAACAAATAAAAAAAATTATACATATTAGGTATTGCCGCGTCCGTAAAAACCAGCTCTATAAAAATATCACATGAGCTAACCCCTCAGATGAACACCGTAAAAAAAAAAAAAAAACTGTGTCAAAACAAGCAATTTTTGTCACCTTGCATCGCAAAAGGTGCAACACCAAGTGATCAAAAACGCGTATGTCCCACAAAATGGTACCAATAAAACTGTCACCTCATCCCGCAAAAAATGAGCCCCTACATAAGAAAATCTCTCAAAAAAAAACAAAACTATAGCTCTCAGAACATGGACACATTAAAACATCATTTTTTTGTTTCAAAAATGCTATTATTGTGTAAAACTTTAATAAATGAGAAAAAGTATACATATTAGGTATCGCCACGTCCGTAACAATCTGCTCTATAAAAATGTCACTTGACTGAACCCCTCAGGTGAACGTTGTAAAAATAAATAAATAGAAACTGTGCTAAAACAACCAATTTTTTGGTCACCTTGCCCCATAAAGTGTTATAATGAATGATCAAAAAATCATATGTACCCAAAAATAGTACTAATAAAACTGCCACCTTATCCCCTAGTTTCCAAAATGGGGTCACTTCTTGGGAGTTTCTACTGTAAGGGTGCATCAGGGGGCTTCAAATGGAACATGGCATCTAAAAACCATGTGGAGTTCCTTTTCTTCTGCGCCCTGCCGTGTGCCCATACAGCAGTTTATGACCACATGTGGGGTGTTTCTGTAAACCGCAGAATCTGGGTAATAAATATTGAGTTGTGTTTGGCTGTTAACCATCGATGTGTTAAAGAAAAAATTGGATTAAAATGGAAAATCTGCCAAAAAAATGAAATTTAAAAATTTGATCTCCATTTTCCTTTAATTCTTGTGGAACGCATAAAGGGTTAACAAAGTTTGTAAAATCGGTTTTGAATACCTTCAGGGGTGTAGTTTCTACAATGGGGTCATTTATGGGGGCATCCACTATGTAGGCCCCACAAAGTGACTTCAGACCTGAACTGGTCCTTATAAAGTGGGTTTTGGCAATTTTCTTAAAAATTTGAAGAATTTCTTCTAAACTTCTAAGCCTTGTAATGTCATAAAAAAATAAAATGACATTTCCAAAATGATGCCAACATAAAGTAGACATATGGGGAATGTTAAGTAATAAATATTTTATGAGGTATCACTTTCTGTTTTAAAAGCAGAGAAATTGAAATTTAGAAAATTGCTAATTTTAAAAATTTTTGGGTAAATTTGGGATTTTTTCATAAATAAAGGTGAAATATTTTGACTCAAATTTATGACTATCATAAAGTACAATGTGTCACGAGAAAACAATCTCTGAATGACTTGGATAAATAAAGGCGTTCCAAAGTTATTACCACATAAAGTGAGATATGTCAGTTTTGCAAAATTAGGCCTGGTCAGGAAGGGGGCAAATGGCCCAGATGGGAAGTGGTTAAAAAGTGGGTTTGTGAAAATTTCTGAAAAATTTGCTTCTAAACTTCTAAGCCTTGTAACGTCCCCAAAATATAAAATGTCATTCCCAAAATGATCTAAACATGAAGTAGACATATGGGGAATGTACAATAATAACTATTTTTGGAGGTATTACTATCTATTATAAAAGTAGAGAAATAGAAATTTGGAAATTTGCAAATTTTTCTAAATTTTTGTTAAATTTGTTTTTTTTTTTTAAATAAAAATATATTTTTTTTACTCCATTTTACCAGTGTCATAAAGTACAATATGCGACGAAAAAGCATCTGCGTCTGTTCCGTCATTTTTCACAGTTTAGCGGAGGTCCCATTCATTTCTATGAAGCTGTGAAAAAAAACTCCTCAGTTTTTTCTCCGCATCTATGATCTGTGATTCCATTCCGTCAAAAAAATATAACCTGTCCTATTCTTGTCAGTGGAAAACGGAGGACAGACCCATTCAAGTCAATGGGTCCGTCAAAAATAACAGATGCACAACTGGTATGTCACCCGTGTCCGCGTCCGTTTTCTTCTACAAGACCTTGGTGCAATAAAATTACACTTTTCATTAACCTTCTTTTTTTTCCCCTATCAGACATAAAAAAGGAAGACACAAGGAAACACAACTGAAGCAAAATCGGACACGGACCACTGAAGCCAAATCACTGACAGTGAAAAAACGTGTGCATGAGGCCTAAGTCAAAGCGTTTTAAAGTTATTCACTAATAAAGTGACACTGGTCAGATTTGCAAAAAATGCCATGGTCCTTAAGGTGAAAATGAGCCCGGTCCCTAAGGGGTTAAAACATAATTTTTTGTTTCAAAAATGCTATTATTGTGTTAAAGTGAAAAAAAAAGTGTACATATTAGGTATTGCCGCGTCCATAACAACCAGCTCTATAAAAATATCACATAACCTAACCCCTCGGATAAACACCGTAAAAAATAAAAAATAAAAACTGTGCCAAAAAAGCCATTTTTTGTCACCTAACATCACATAAAGTGCAACACCAAGCGATCAAAAAACAATATCAATCAAACTGTCACCTGATCCCGTAAAAAATGAGACCTTAACTAAGATAATCGGTCAAAAAATAAAAAAGCTATGGCTCTCACACTTTGGGGACACTAAAAAACAATTGGCAGAAAAATAAAAAAAATATGACGTTCAGAAGATGAAGACACAAAAGAAATGTTTTTTTCAAAAATGCTTTATTATGTAAAACTGAAACAAACAAATAAAGTAGACATATTTAATATCATTGCGTCCGTAACAACCTGCTCTATAAAAATAGCACATGATCTACCCTGTCAGAAGAATGTTGTAAAAAATTAAAACTGTGCCATTTTTTGGTTACCTTGCCTCACAAAAAACGTAACATAGAGCAATTAAAAATCATATGTACCCCAAAATAGTACCAATAAAACTGGCACCTTATCCCCTAGTTTCCAAAATAGGTTAACTTTTTGGGAGTTTCTACTGTAAGGGTGCATCAGGGGGGCTTCAAATGGGACATGGCATCTAAAAAACAGTTCGGCAAAATCTGCCTTCCAAAAAACGTATGATGTTCCTTTTCTTCTGCGCCCTGTCGTGCGCCCTTACATCAGTTTACTAGCACATGTGGGGTTTTTCTGTAAACCGCAGAATCAGGGCAATAAATAATTAGGTTTTGTTTGGCTGTTAACCCTCGATGTGTTAAAGAAAAAATGGATTAAAATTGAAAATCTGCCAAAAAAGGGAAATTTTAAAATTTGATCTCCATTTTCCTTTTATTCTTGTGGAACACCTAAAGGGTTAAAAAAAGTTAGTAAAATAAGTTTTAAGTAACTTGAGGGGTGTACAGTAGTTTCTACATTGGGGTCATTTATGGGGGGGTTTCCACTATGTAAGCCCCACAAAGTGACTTCAGACCTGAACTGGTGCTTAAAAAGTGAGTTTTGGCAATTTTGTTAATAATTTTAAGAATTGCTTCTAAAATTCTAAGCCTTCTAACGTGCTAAAAAAATAAAATTTCCAAAATGATGCCAACATAAAGTAGACATATGGGGAATGTTAAGTAATAAATATTTTATGAGGTATCGCTTTCTGTTTTAAATGCAGAAAAATAGAAATTTAGAAAACTGTGAGTTTTTCATATTTTTTTTTAAACTTGGGATTTTTTCATAAATAAAGGTGAAATATATTGACTCAAATTTATGACTATCATGAAGTACAATGTGTCACGAGAAAACAGTCTCAGAATGGCTTGGATAAGTAAAAGCGTTCCAAAGCTATTACCACATAAAGTGACGGGCTGGGGGTGTCTCCATAAGGTCCTGGTAGGTTATCACCGATATCTGGAGTCATGCTGATGGCCATGGAGCCATGCTCCAGCTGCCGGAGGGGACATGGGGCAGGATCCATAGAGTGAACACAACCATCGAGTTGGTCCCACAGATGCTCAATTGGGTTCAAGTCTGGGGAATTAGAGGTCAGGGTAGTACTTGGAAGCTTTGGTCATTCTCTTCCAACCAGTCTCAGACATTTCTAGCTGGGTGACATGTCACTTTGTCTTGCTGGAAGACAATCAGCATGTATGGGTGTACGTGATCTGCAAGGATGGAAACATATCCGAATTAGTTGAGAGTGCCTTCCACATGGATGAGTGGCCTAGAGAATATCACAAAAACATCCCCCAGACAATAATGCTGCCACCATCAGCTTATGTTCTTCCAGAAATGGCTGCAGGGTGTCAGTTCTCTAATGTTTCTCTCCTGACCCACCAACGTCCATCCGTTACATGAAGCAGAAAATGTGACTCATCTGAAAAGACAACCCGTTACCAATCAGCAAAGGTCCAATTTCGACACTGCTGCAAAAATGTTTGCCTTTTCTGCCGATGCAACTTGGTTATCAGAGGAGCAGTGACGTCCGTCTGCTCCAGAGCCCCATAGACAGTAGGGTTCTCTGAACTGTTATGTTAGACACCCGTCTGGTCGGTCACTGGGTCATTTGGGTGGTGAGCTGCTCCACTGTAGAGGGTCAGTCCACCCTCGAAAACCTTCGTAGGCGACGTTCACCTCACATCAGTGGTACGTGGTGCTCCAGTTTCCACATCTCTTATTCACAATGGTGTTCACGATACACTTTCACGACAAGAACAGTTCACACAGTGCAGTGTCAGAAATACCGCCACCCGGGGCCTGAAAGCCAATAATCATCCCTTACTACAACTCTGATAAATCGCCCCTTTTACCCATGACAGCAACGAGAGATAAGTGTGAAGACAGCCAATCACACACCTCATATGCCCAACGAGCCAGCTCAGCACACCTTATATACCCACCGAGCCAGCTCACCACCCCTTATATACCCACAGAGCCAGCTCAGCACACCTTATATACCCAACGAGCCAGCTCAGCACACCTTATATACCCAACAAGCCAGCTCAGCGCACCTTATATACCCACCGAGCCAGCTCACCACCCCTTATATACCCACAGAGCCAGCTCAGCACACCTTATATACCCAACGAGCCAGCTCAGCACACCTTATATACCCAACAAGCCAGCTCAGCGCACCTTATATACCCACCGAGCCAGCTCAGCACCCCTTATATACCCACCGAGCCAGCTCACCACCCCTTATATACCCACCGAGCCAGCTCAGCGCCCCTTATATACCCACCGAGCCAGCTCAGCACACATTATATACCCACCGAGCCAGGGTCGTCGGGTCGTTTTTAGCACGCAGTAAACGCTGTAAAAACAAAAACCCTATGGTGGGATTATTATTATTATTTTTTACCCACCCGACAAAGACTTTTCTTAGCATTTTCCAATACATGATATGGTAAATTAAATGATGCCATTAAAAAAAATACAGCTTGTTCGGCAAAAAATATCCTCTCGTACGGCTATGTGAATGGAACACTTAGAGTTATGGCTCATGGAGAGGCAAAAACGAAAACGCAAAAATAAAAACAGGGGGTTTTACTATTGAAATGCCCACGTTGATATTTGCTGGACGTTCCAACCATCGCTTATACCAACGACCTGGACTGTCTGCGGCAATGTTGCAGAAAAGACCACAGTATGCTGGAAGTATTGTCACCTGATGGGGGCGCTGTATTAGTAATAGTCACATATGACGATTCACCTCTATGACCCCATGTATACTTTTCTACAGAGACCTTGTATACCTTGGATACTGTACAGTGGCTTCTCGTGGCCACTGCGCTCTCCTTCCAGTGGGCCCGGCTGCTCTTGCCATCAAGGCCTTTCCTCCTCTGTCCGTAGGGCGCGCCTGGGCTCCCTTGACTCTTGAAGGGCCAGTGTGCACCCTAATTCACACCAGCCACTGGCTGGTCACCTTTGGGTACTTATGGAAAGGTGCCTGAGCATTAGGTTCTAGTCTGCTAGTGTCCTGCAAAGGAATACTGTTTACATTTGTTTGCCCTGTACTGACTTCTGCCTGTTTTCCCAGATTCCCCTTCGCTGCCTGACCAATTAAAAAACGATGCTTTTTCTCCCAAACAATGCCAGAATTGCCAAGTTATCCTTAGTTGCCACTGACAAAACTTAATAACAAGCGATAAAAAAGTGTTATTTACCCCAAAATGATACCAATGAAAACTATCATCCCGCAAAAATCAAGCCCTGACAGAGCTCCATAGAAAGTCAAATAGAAAAGTTATGGGTCTTGGGAAGCGGCGATGCCGAAAGATTTTCTTTCTTTCTTTTTCTTTTTGTTTTTATTGCACAAAAGTAGTAAAACCTAAAAAAAATTATTTGGTATCACTGTATTCGTAGTGACCCAGAGAATAAAGATATTATGTTATTTATACTGAAAAAAGAAAGCCGTAAAATCTATCATGTAAAAACTCAGTGGCGGTATTGGTGTTTTTTCCCATCTCCCTCCTAGAAGGAGTTAATAAAAGTTCATCAAAGTTTTGTGCACCCCAAAATGGCCCCATTAAAAACTGCAACTCGTCCCGCGAAAAAACAGAAAAATAAAAAAGTTATGGCTCTTGGAAGAAGATGATGAAAAAAGGAAGAAAAACGCTTGATCAGTAAGGCCAAAAGCAGGCTGGTCACTAAGGAGTTAAACTAGTTCTCGTTATGGCCATCCGTAGAATCACTGATGATGTACTGCCATATGACAAACTCAGCCCCGCTACCTCAGTGTGTCAGATCTGTTGTATTTTGTCAGGCAGTTCTTCCCGGTGGCCACTAGATGTCAGTGTGAGTTCAGGCATGGCTCCAGGATCTCCTGAGAAGGTCAGCTGTGTGGAAGAGCAAGGGGATAGGATTACCGTCTTGTTTCTGGAGCAGATCCACACTAATAAGATTGGCGCGCTCTCCCCTTACAGGAACGTTCAGTTCGGTTAAATATACCTCAAGTGTAGTCACCGAACAGAAGGTTATTTAAAGATTGCGCTCCAGCCGCAGCCTCGTCCTCCCAGAGTCCTCAGTCAGCCCCAATATTTTCTGACTATAGTCCCTGTAGCATCCCGAGAAAACGCAGCGCCACATAGAATCTGCGCAATGGGGGACATTTACGTAGATCTATGCCAGCATGGCGGCTGGGGCACATTGCACGTATAAACCTTTCTTGGCATAGATTATAATTAATGTGCTGGGGGTGGCGATGTGTGGCACAACACTGCCATCCTCCCAGAAAAATCGTGAGCAGGGTCCAGTGCCCACAAGTCACATATTTATCCGAATCTATGTTTTTTTGATAACAGAAAATCTGACGGGTCCCCAATAAATATATAATATATATCAGCACAAATAGGTTGTAATATACATGTATCTTGTGTGATACAGTCTGCTGAGCAGTGTATCTAATCCTATCCTGTGTGATACTGTCTGCTGAGCTGTGTATCTAATCCTATCCTGTGTGATACTGTCTGCTGAGCTGTGTATCTAATCCTATCCTGTGTGATACAGTCTGCTGAGCTGTGTATCTAATCCTATCCTGTGTGATACTGTCTGCTGAGCTGTGTATCTAATCCTGTCCTGTGTGATACTGACTGCTGAGCGGTGTATCTAATCCCATCCTGTGTGATACTGACTGCTGAGCTGTGTATCTAATCCTATCCTGTGTGATACTGCCTGCTGAGCTGTGTATCTAATCCTATACTGTGTGATACTGTCTGCTGAGCCGTGTATCTAATCCTATCCTGTGTGATACTGTCTGCTGAGCTGTGTATCTAATCCTATCCTGTGTGATACTGTCTGCTGAGCTGTGTATCTAATCCTATCCTGTGTGATACTGACTGCTGAGCAGTGTATCTAATCCTATCCTGTGTGATACTGTCTGCTGAGCCTGTGTATCTAATCCTATTATCCTGTGTGATACTGCCTGCTGAGCTGTGTATCTAATCCTAGCATGTGTGGTACTGTCTGCTGAGCTGTGTATCTAATCCCATCATGTGTGAAGCTGTCTGCTGAGCTGTGTATCTAATCCTAGCATGTGTGGTACTGTCTGCTGAGCTGTGTATCTAATCCTACCATGTGTGATACTGTCTGCTGAGCTATGTATCTAATCCTATCCTGTGTGATACTGTCTGCTGAGCTGTGTATCTAATCCTATCCTGTGTGATACTGTCTGCTGAGCTGTGTATCTAATCCTATCCTGTGTGATACTGTCTGCTGAGCTGTGTATCTAATCCTGTCCTGTGTGATACTGTCTGCTGAGCTGTGTATCTAATCCTATCCTGTGTGATACTGTCTGCTGAGCTGTGTATCTAATCCTATCCTGTGTGATACTGCCTGCTGAGCTGTGTATCTAATCCTATACTGTGTGATACTGTCTGCTGAGCCGTGTATCTAATCCTATCCTGTGTGATACTGTCTGCTGAGCTGTGTATCTAATCCTATCCTGTGTGATACTGTCTGCTGAGCTGTGTATCTAATCCTATCCTGTGTGATACTGACTGCTGAGCAGTGTATCTAATCCTATCCTGTGTGATACTGTCTGCTGAGCCTGTGTATCTAATCCTATTATCCTGTGTGATACTGCCTGCTGAGCTGTGTATCTAATCCTAGCATGTGTGGTACTGTCTGCTGAGCTGTGTATCTAATCCCATCATGTGTGAAGCTGTCTGCTGAGCTGTGTATCTAATCCTAGCATGTGTGGTACTGTCTGCTGAGCTGTGTATCTAATCCTACCATGTGTGATACTGTCTGCTGAGCTATGTATCTAATCCTATCCTGTGTGATACTGTCTGCTGAGCTGTGTATCTAATCCTATCCTGTGTGATACTGTCTGCTGAGCTGTGTATCTAATCCTATCATGTGTGATACTGTCTGCTGAGCTGTGTATCTAATCTAAGCCTATCATTTGTTTGGGGCCTAGATGTCCTGTATCCTGATAATAATGGAGCCCACACTGGGTGATGATACCAATGTGGAGGCCGTGCAGCCTCTCGTCTCTCTCATGGAGACGCCTTCCCTCAGCCTCTCGTCTCTCTCACGGTGACGCCTTCCCTCATCCCACCATCATCTCTCCTGTCACACATCTCCTCATGTACTCAGTGACCGCAGCTCCCACTGTATTTATTGCCATGACCTTTCATCCAGCAAATGGATGTTTCATTCTGAAAAGAAACATTATCTTAGGTCTGAAGTCCATGAGGTAAAGCTGCTGATTATAATTGATGCAGTGGTGCAGACCGGGGTACTGCTCCACCCAGGGCCCACATCTCCATGGAGTGTGCATCTTCTCCCGGCGACTGAGGGGCTTCCCCTTTGTTATCTTCCTTGCTCATTCTCGTCTGTGTTTGTGGATTTGAAGCCCTTTGGTACCAGGGACTGAGCTGCAGAATGCATTACATACAAATAATGGAAAATAAGTAGAGGCATTAGAAGCCGCCTCGTGCCGCAGCCGTAGAGCTCATCAGTGACCTCTGTAATCATCACTGACAGTTGTATCGCCTAGTTGTATCTCTGTGAGTGTGATAATATCCTGTACATCTTCTATATCACAATACGCTATTAGTTTCCTTATTATGAGGAGAGAAAGATTACATTCCGCACAGGACGCTTCGCTTTATCCTTGCCTTGCAGAACCCTGGCTGGCTCGCCAACTCTAGCTATTGCTCATCTTTTGTTTCACGGCTCTTATGGATGGATAGGCTCCACGTAAATGATACAAGCTGTTCTAAGCAGGCAGGACATTGGACAGGAGCATTAGGAATAATAAATGATGTATGGATCCTGCCCAGCCATCGTGCCTGTAATTCATGCAGCTTCGTAAAGAGGTATTTAATATTTATTAATCCCTGGGGATAAATCATGCTGAGCTTGAGACTCGTAATTCCCTTCTGTAATTTGCATCTTGATCAATGTGCAGCTTCGAAATCCCCCCCTCGTTCCTTGGTGTGGTCATTTAGAAAAGATGAGAGTTTATAAGTAAGGTGGGAAATAGAAAATATAGAAGACTTAGGTGGATGCTAAAGAGGATTTCCATTCTAAAGTGTTATTACAGAAAATAATCCTGATATCAGACGGGGATGCAATTTGGCAAAGAAATCCAAGTCCTCACTCCGATGGGGATGTTCTTGTACCTATTTAATAATACCGTGCTTGGCCTAGTTAGCACTTTGTTCTCATCAGCTGAATATACATCTTGTTATGGCGGTGGGTGTGGAACCACTGGGTCAACCAACAGGTTTGACTTTAGGATCATTCTAAGGGCGTTATCCTGGCAATCCCCTAGTATTCACCCGTTAACCTGTATACAGGAATCTGGACTTTACTGCAGGGCTACCTCTTGGAGTAGTCCCGGTGTGTGTTGACAGCTGACCCATGGGGAACAGAGACAACATTTTAGAGAACCGAGGGATCAGGCAAAACTCGTGGTCAGGAACAGGCAGAGTATGTGTGAATTCATGAAACAGGTTCAAAGTCAGGACAGGCAGCAAAGGATCCATACCATAATCAGGCACAGGTCAGGTCAGGCAGCGAGAGTCAGAGTCAGGAATCTGGCACAGGTTGGTACAGAGGCAGACAAATGTTTGTGTGGTATTGAAATGTTTCCAATATGCCCTATTCATCATTACCCTGTACATAAGTGTTACCGTTGTGTCTAGTAGTTGCCTATCACCTCTCTCTGTGGTTTAAAAACATCCATAGATGCCATGTAAGATAATCACCTAATTCACAACTGACAAAACTGCTCTGAGAGTGGGTTAGTGTGGGCTGGTTGAAGTTCTACTGTGACTACTATGGAAGTGGGACTACTGTGGGTAGGTGGTACTGTGACTATGGTATTATGGGGGTACTGGGAATTAAATTGACTGAGGGTCTGTTCTGTGGTTCCTAACAAATGGGGTTGGTTCCTAGACCTGGCTAAGATTCATATTCTTGGCTTTTTTCGTCCTTGTGTTTTCCTTTTTGCCGACTCCAGGAGATAATAAGAAATCAGATTCCCTCATACAATGTAATAGAATTTCACACTCCACTGATTTACATGCTGGTTATATACAACGTCCATTACTCCCAAGAGGAAAGAAGTGTTTGGATTTTCTACACGGTTGCCGTCACATGAAATAAATTCCTTCGGCCAGCATGTCCTCAAAGCCACGTCAGGGCAGATTACTCCCTTGAAGGGGCATACTGTATATCAGTATTCATAGAAGGTAAAATATCTCATTACCTTCCCCCTATGGTGAGGCCGAGCCATTCATTAGAAGATATAACGGTGCCAGGGTGCGGAGATTTAAAGCACAAATGGTGTTCTAGGGAGATAGCGGGAGACACATGTTTGGCAGTATGGTCAGATATCGTATTAGGAGACAGAAGGAGGCATTCAGATACAGATGTCTGTGTTTACAGTCAGTCTTAAGAGCAATTTCTGTGCGAATAATTGCGGTTTGTCCGCGGGTATAACACAGCTGTACCATGTGAGACTTCTCTCAGAGTAGCTCCCTCGTGTTGTGCTTTGTTTAGGACAAAACATTCATTTGGTGTTCATAAAAAACTCATTAAAAAGGACACAAAATCGATGATGTGGTGGCATCTGATGTCAGAAAATAATACTTTGTACCACAACATGGAACTTTTGTACCTCAAAATGTAATAGTTTTCACGGCACCATCTCAAAGGTACAAAGTAAACATAAGATCGGATGAGAAAATGGCTACTTCTTGTAGATCGACGGGCAGTCTCGTAGTTAACTTGGCAAAAATTGATTATGCTTGGTTGGTAAAGATCATGGTCACCCCCTCCCCCTTGTCACCAGGCAGCTTCCAGTTGAGCTGATGTCCTATCAAGATGTGCAACATTGGTGACGGGTGACATCAGCTCGACACTTGTTGCTGAGATTAGACTCCTGCCATGTGATACTCTACATATTACGCTTGTTTACGTCCATGGTTGGCACTCACACCTGTTGCGTTGGCATGATTAACCGGCTCATACCGGCTTGTGTCGGCTCACAGTATAAAGTTAGCCTTACAGCACCACAACTTTAAAGTGGATCCCTTGACCCCAGGTAGCCATATTGTATGTCAGCTGCTATCTACCTGTCCTTGCTTCTGGAGAAATTCGATTTTACATTTGTGTTAGAGGCTACGCCAGGGGAATCCGTTGGAGATTGTGTCATATTTGTCAGAGAAAAGGCACTAATTTTCAAACAAAATGATAGATACCTTGAAGAACCATGATGAACCCCATTACAAGTCATTAGGGTCCATTGGGCACTATCGGTGTGTGCGTCATAACACAGGTTCAGCTCTGCGTTGTGGATCCTGTTATAAATAGAAACTATGAAGCAGATAGGAACAGAACCTAAGATATCTAATATCTGATTAGTTGGGTATGTATTATTCAAGTAGAGGCAGCTATTAAGCACTTTGGCAGACATTTTGTAAGCTTATCGTAAGGAACTGCTACTGAGACTCGGGGACAAGAGTGACACTGTTTTTTGAAGAAACCATTTCTGTACTTTATCTTTAAGTATCTAATATGGAAAAACAACCACAATCATATGACTGTCGGTGAACACATGAAATAGCCCCCTTGGCCTCTAGCGTTGTCTCAAGTTTTTGCCGAATGCGTCAACCACGTTCTCAGGAACATTATTTTAGCCACAGAAATGGCCGTTGGCTCTCCAGCTAAGAGTCCCAGATGAGAAACCACTCAAAAGCTTCTTTCAGACTATCAGCTACTGATGGTTCTCAAGGTCCTCATGTAAGCGATCTACAAAGCAGACAGAACCTGACCTACTGTATGTCACATTGACTTTTCTATTCTTGCCAGTTTTATGTGAGATGAAAAAAATGTTTACTGCAGCTTGTTTAGAGGGTATTCCAGTACTCTCAAGAAATCTTGAAGTTCCAAAACATTTGTATGCAAAGAATAATTTTTTGCAATGGCTAAAGATGTGAGGATTGTTATGTGTGTAGAGCTAAATTGTATTGGCTCTTATGAGTATGTAGCTTGTTTTGGCGTATTGGGGTGGGCTAAGGTCCTGTTCATTAATTTTGTACCTCAATTATGCCTCATGCTCTTTGATAGACCCATAGATGCTATGGCCTTGGTGATATCTTGAATGTACAGGGGTCAACCCTTGAGTCATGGTCATGTAACACAATTATCAGATTTTTGGTATGTGCAAGGGGCTAAATACTCCATAGGTTGAAGCATTCATTTCGACCTTCATTATTCTCTGGAAGGGCAATTGAACACTATGGAGGTCATTTGTGATTAGATATATGCCAATTTTTGGCATATATCTGTTGCAGGTTCGGTCGCAATCTTTTCCCCGCTCATGGCAGGTCTAATAAAGAGGCTGGGCTGCCCGTCTCATTCATCTTTTTCTACACCTGTTTTATACATACAAAATGATCTAAATCTACACCAACAAGGGAGATAACATAGATTAAAGCCGGCGGTGGATGCGCCTAAGTTATGTAGAGGCCGGCTCCTCTACGTAACTTAGGCTCATTATGCGCCAACGCAAGAGGTATTAAGATCGGCATCTAAAATGCTGGTCTTAATAAATTACCCCATAACTTCTTTAACCAACTCAGCAGTGGTCAACTTATTTCCTCATATAATTTCCAGCATATTTCACATCTTACATCTAAACAGCAACTGGAAAATAACTTATTCAACCAAGCCATTAGTGGTCAACTAATTTCCTCTGTGCTGATGATAATAATGTTTTAGAACTCAAGTTTATCTCATAGATGTAGAAGGGACTAAGGTAGATCATGTCTGTATAGGTGAGGAACAGGCAGGCATTTTGTTTTTCATTATCATCTAGGAAGGACAATTGGACACTAACTTCTTTGACTAAGCCAACAGTGGTCAACTAATTTACTCATATTTGCTATATGTAAGTAGCCAAATACTCCAACTTTCCTATTGTAAGTTGAATTAGCTTGAAGGCTGAAGGCCAACTGGAAAATAACTTCTCTTAACAATCTACCAGTGGCCAACTAATTTCCTAGGTTTGATATATGTATAATTGGCCAAATACTCCAACATTCAAGTATAATAGGTTGGAACAGACACTTTGACCATCATTTTCCCCTCGAAGGGCTACGGACACTAACTTCTTGAACCAAGCCAAAAGTAGTCAACTAAATTTTCTCCCTGCCTTTAATAATCATACTTTGTAGGACTCAAGTGCATCTCATAGATGTAGAAGTAACTAAGATAGAACTTTTTGCAGGTCTATCATGCCTATTTAGATGAGAAACAGGTGGTAGGTCGTAAGGGTAAATAGTGAAATCAGCTTGGTAAACAAAGTCGTGTTTATAGACAGCCTACAAAACCCTAGTAATGACCATAAAGAGATTTACTATCTACTTTCTTCATAACGATTTTCTGATCTTAATACAATTATTGCCCTTATTTTCTACATCTCATTGGCCTTTATGTTTATTGAAAATAATGTAATCTTTAAACCTTGCCTCCAAAATCAATCTCATTTCGGGTGATTTGCCTGCAGCAGACTGGCATTAAAGTACTACTTGAGTTTCCTTTCATTGATGTCCAGCTAACAGAGGAGAGACGGCTCCTGGAAGAGAAGCCAATTCTTGAACTTGCCAATATCTTTCTCATTTGCTTTCCTTTCATGAATATATTCACACCTCCACAGAAACAACTGTTCCGTATTCATGCTGCTTGATGGGAATGATGATTGAAAAATAGAAGAGAATTAGATTGTAGGAGATGGAGGCAGGACACTGAGGCCGGGGGGATATCAAAGTTGATTATTTTTTGCATGGACTATGGATATTTGACCTATAAAGTGGTTCCTCTCAGAATCCCATTGTTCCTCTTGATTCTTTAGTCTTAGTTTTGCTTCTTAATTTACATATTAAGAGATCCTCGACTTGTTTCCTTGATCATGAGACATAAACAGCAAAGCTTATAATGTGCAAATGCCTTCAATGTATTCATGTACATTTCAATACTGATGGGAGCAAAGCGACATCCAGACTACCACTTATCTCCAGGGTACAAAGGTAGATTTGGTAGATTAGAAAACCTAAATATTTTATCCTCCTTTATCCCAAAAGTGTATGTTGTGGATGTCAATATAGCAATAAACATTGACATGAGGTGGTCATCAAGTTCTGACTAAGTGAAGGAGATCCTTCAACAAGAATTTCATGTCTTTGGCCAGCTTAAAGGGGGTTGTATTACCACAGGAAACTTCTTTAATCTGAGGACCATGAATCTTGCTCCTGACATCCCTGGCAGGCAGCTGAGTGGTGACCAGAGAGACATTTGGGGTATGAGCAACCATGTAATATGTGGTTTGCTGGACTCTGCCAGAGCAAGATGTAGTGCTTGTCATTAGCTCTCCTTTCTGGCTCATGGAGGAGGACACTGAGCACAAGACTCTCCCTCTATATGTTGTCCATATGGCCTAATAGGACAACCCCTTTAACTCTACTTCATACGTATCAACATTTGAACTCTCATTCATGGGACATTATTATGTCCTGGCCCGATAAAGACAGGAATGGCCAAAAAGGGTCTCAGGAAAGTCTACTTTTGAGCATATTTACATTGGTCCCACACAGGTTAGGGTCTGGGATGGATGGGGGTGTACTACTGATCATTTACTTCTTCAGGCTTACTAGAACATCAAGACAACTTGACAACCAAATAAGTTCACCCAACAATCCGATCAGACATGTCTACTTAACATCTATGTTTGGGTGCTGATATATTGAAAAAGTAACTCAGATGACCACCAATTGTTTCTTGGCAGAGGTAGAGAGACAGGCCCATAGGGTGAGGACCCAACTAATAAGTCTCTATATCTTAGCTTCCTGGACTGCTGGCCAGACGGAAGAGGCATGTTGGGGGTTAACTGAAGTTTCCTTTGAACCTCAATGGTCAGAATGGAGTTCACCTTGCCCACATTTAAGTGTTATCTGCAGTTTTTGTCTTTTATGTTTTAATGGGATTGACAAACCATCCAAAACTTAATATCATAAAAGCCTTTCCCTCCATATTCATACAGCAAAGTGATATGAGGGTGGAGGCGCCGTTCCCCGGTAAGCCGGGTGTTTAGCAAATTAGCTTCTTCAAGCTTCATGAGTGCGCATGGATTTATTAAGGTTTCTCCAGCATTAAGTCTGGTAATAATTGCTGATTTTACTGTATATGTGCAACATAAGTCAATTTCCTCATTCATTGGTTTTTCTATTACCGTCGATCTTCTCCAGGCGACATCCAAAATCACTCAACAACCGTCTGGTGAATCCATGTAATCCTGTGTAACTTAACCAGGCAGAAGATGCTAATGTCTATGAAATGCCCCGAAACGAGCTTTTCAGATTATACAATGTCCTTAAATTATTGAGGATGAGTGTCAACTACCTACTGGCCATTGGAAAGCCCTACACATGCACACGTGTGTACAGATGTTCTTCAAATAGTCTAGACATAAGTTCCTAGCCAAAAAAAGGGGTAACCCACTGGTCCTGCTGTCACGTTTGCAAACCACAAGATGAACAGTTGACGGTTGGACAATGGCCAGTCCTCTTGACTGACTTCCATGATTGCCATGGGCCACCATAGGAACCTTCTGTATCAGCTTATGGAATACCTAAAATTGGACTTCTAATGTGAAATTGGCTAATTATTCTCAATACAATACAATCTCAAGCACCTTGACCACAAGGACACTGCCATCTTCTACAGCCTGGCCACTGGCGGGTGTCATGGAGATAATAGTCACAGGTTGCTGGGGGCACTCATTTTTTAGAATGTGCTGGTAATAAGATGGAATACTGCAGGAGGTCTACTTTATTGAACAACAACCCATACCTGATAGGTGGAGAACCTTCTAGGTTAATATACTGCTTACTATGCAGAAAGTGACACCTCATTGGAATTCGGCCCTTCAACCATCTCATCGGGTGACAAAATCAATTAATTGTATGCAGAATACATAATCAGAGTAATCAGGAGTGTGTGCATATAAAAACATAATTAATGGCGTAATACCCGTGAGAAATAGTGTTTATAGGTGGAGTAATTACCAGAGGAAGAATGATTATATAATGAGAGCTAGATATGTCAAGAGTCCGGAATTGTTAAATATGAAACTATCGGAGAAAATTAATAGAACATAAACTATTCTATCGTCATCCCGTCTCACAACTGAGACTTCACCATACAGAGCAGTATTATAGTAGTTATATTCCTGTACATAGGAGCAGTATTATAGTAGTTATATTCTTGTACATAGGAGCAGTATTATAGTAGTTATATTCTTGAACATAGGAATCAGTATTCTACTAGTTATATTCTTATATAAAGGATGCGGTCTTATAGTAGTTATATTCTTGTACATAGCAGGCAGTATTATAGTAGTTATATTCTTGTACATAGGAACAGTAGTATAGTAGTTATACTCTTGTACATAGGAGCAGTATTATAGTAGTTATATTCTTGTACTTAGGAACAGTATTATAGTAGTTATATTCTTGTACATAAGAGGCAGTAGTATAGTAGTTATATTCCTGTACATAGTAGGCAGTAATATAGTAGTTATATTCCTGTACATAGGAGCAGTATTATAGAAGTTATATTCTTGTACATAGGAGGCAGTATTATAGTAATTATATTCTTGTACATAGGAGCAGTGTTATAGTAGTTATATTCTTGTACATAGGAGCAGTATTATAGTAGTTATATTCTTGTACATAGGAGCAGTATTATAGTAGTTATATTCCTGTACATAGGAGCAGTGTTATAGTAGTTATATTCTTGTACGTGATGGGAGGCAGTATTATAGTAGTTATACTCTTGTACATGGCGGCAGTATTATAGTAGTTATATTCTTGTACGTAGGAACAGTATTATAGTAGTTATTATATTCGTGTACATAGGAGGCAGTATTATAATAGTTATATTGTTGTACATAGGAGCAGTATTATAGTAGTTACATTCTTGTACATGGGAGGCAGTATTATAGTAGTTATATTCTTGTACATATGAGCAGTATTATAGTAGTTATATTCATGTACATAGGATCAGTATTATAGTAGTTATATTCCTGTACATAGGAGCAGTATTATAGTAGTTATATTCTTGTACGTAGGAGCAGTAGTATAGTAGTTATATTCTTGTACATAGGAGCAGTATTATAGTAGTTATATTCTTGTACATAGGAGGCAGTATTATAGTAGTTATATTCTTGTATATAGGAGCAGTATTATAGTAGTTATATTCTTGTACATATGAGCAGTATTATAGTAGTTATATTCTTGTACGTAGGAGCAGTATTATAGTAGTTATATTCTTGTACATAGGGGGAAGTATTATAGTAGTTATATTTTTGTACATAGGAGGCAGTATTATAGTAGTTATAGTCTTGTACATAGGAGCAGTATTATAGTAGTTATATTCTTGTACATAGGAGGCAGTATTATAGTAGTTTTATTCTTGTACATAGGAGCAGTATTATAGTAGTTATATTCTTGTACATAGGAGCAGTATTATAGTGGTTATATTCTTGTACATAGGAGCAGTATTATAGTAGTTATATTCTTGTACATAGGAGCAGTATTATAGTGGTTATATTCTTGTACATAGCAGCAGTATTATAGTAGTTATGTTCTTGTACATAGCAGCAGTATTATAGTAGTTATATCCCTGTACATAGGAGGCAGTATTATAGTAGTTATATTATTGTACATAGGAGCAGTATTATAGCAGTTATATTCTTGTACATAGGAGCAGTATTATAGTAGTTATATTCTTGTACATAGGAGCAGTATTATAGTAGTTATATTCTTGTACATAGGAGCAGTATTATAGCAGTTATATTCTTGTACATAGGAGGCAGTATTATAGTAGTTATATTCTTGTACATAGGAGCAGTATTATAGTAGTTATATTCTTGTACATAGGAGGCAGTATTATAGTAGTTATATTCTTGTACATAGGAGGCAGTATTATAGTAGTTATATTCTTGTATATAGGAGCAGTATTATAGTAGTTATATTCTTGTACATAGGGGGCAGTATTATAGTAGTTATATTCTTGTACATAGGAGCAGCATTATAGTAGTTATATTCTTGTACATAGGAGGCAGTATTATAGTAGTTATATTCTTGTACATAGGAGCAGTATTATAGTAGTTATATTCTTGTACATAGGAACAGTATTATAGTAGTTATATTCTTGTACATAGGAGCAGTATTATAGTAGTTATATTCTTATACATAGGAGCAGTATTATAGTAGTTATATTCTTGTACATAGGAGCAGTATTATAGTAGTTATATTCTTGTACATAGGAGCAGTATTATAGTAGGTATATTCCTGACCATTGGAGCAGTATTATAGTAGTTATATTCTTGTACATAGGAGCAGTATTATAGTAGTTATATTCTAGTACATAGGAGCAGTATTATAGTAGTTATATTCTTGTACATAGGAGCAGTATTATAGTAGTTATATTCTTGTACATAGGAGCAGTATTATAGTAGTTATATTCTTGTACATAGGAGGCAGTATTATAGTAGTTATATTCTTGTACATAGGAGGCAGTATTATAGTAGTTATATTCTTGTACATAGGAGGCAGTATTATAGTAGTTATATTCTTGTACATAGGAGCAGTATTATAGTAGTTATATTCTTGTACATAGGAGCAGTATTATAGTGGTTATATTCTTGTACATAGGAGCAGTATTATAGTAGTTATATTCTTGTACATAGGAGCAGTATTATAGTGGTTATATTCTTGTACATAGCAGCAGTATTATAGTAGTTATGTTCTTGTACATAGCAGCAGTATTATAGTAGTTATATCCCTGTACATAGGAGGCAGTATTATAGTAGTTATATTATTGTACATAGGAGCAGTATTATAGCAGTTATATTCTTGTACATAGGAGCAGTATTATAGTAGTTATATTCTTGTACATAGGAGCAGTATTATAGTAGTTATATTCTTGTACATAGGAGCAGTATTATAGCAGTTATATTCTTGTACATAGGAGGCAGTATTATAGTAGTTATATTCTTGTACATAGGAGCAGTATTATAGTAGTTATATTCTTGTACATAGGAGGCAGTATTATAGTAGTTATATTCTTGTACATAGGAGGCAGTATTATAGTAGTTATATTCTTGTATATAGGAGCAGTATTATAGTAGTTATATTCTTGTACATAGGGGGCAGTATTATAGTAGTTATATTCTTGTACATAGGAGCAGCATTATAGTAGTTATATTCTTGTACATAGGAGGCAGTATTATAGTAGTTATATTCTTGTACATAGGAGCAGTATTATAGTAGTTATATTCTTGTACATAGGAACAGTATTATAGTAGTTATATTCTTGTACATCGGAGCAGTATTATAGTAGTTATATTCTTATACATAGGAGCAGTATTATAGTAGTTATATTCTTGTACATAGGAGCAGTATTATAGTAGTTATATTCTTGTACATAGGAGCAGTATTATAGTAGGTATATTCCTGACCATTGGAGCAGTATTATAGTAGTTATATTCTTGTACATAGGAGCAGTATTATAGTAGTTATATTCTAGTACATAGGAGCAGTATTATAGTAGTTATATTCTTGTACATAGGAGCAGTATTATAGTAGTTATATTCTTGTACATAGGAGCAGTATTATAGTAGTTATATTCTTGTACATAGGGGCAGTATTATAGTAGTTATATTCTTGTACATAGGAGCAGTATTATAGTAGGTATATTCCTGACCATTGGAGCAGTATTATAGTAGTCATATTCTTGTACATAGGAGCAGTATTATAGTAGTTATATTCTAGTACATAGGAGCAGTATTATAGTAGTTATATTCTTGTACATAGGAGCAGTATTATAGTAGTTATATTCTTGTACATAGGAGCAGTATTATAGTAGTTATATTCTTGTACATAGGAGGCAGTATTATAGTAGTTATATTCTTGTACATAGGAGGCAGTATTATAGTAGTTATATTCTTGTACATAGGAGGCAGTATTATAGTAGTTATATTCTTGTACATAGGAGCAGTATTATAGTAGTTATATTCTTGTACATAGGAGCAGTATTATAGTAGTTATATTCTTGTACATAGGAGCAGTATTATAGTAGTTATATTCTTGTACATAGGAGCAGTATTATAGTAGTTATATTCTTGTACATAGGAGCAGTATTATAGTAGTTATATTCTTGTATATAGGAGCAGTATTATAGTAGTTATATTCTTGTACATAGGAGCAGTATTATAGTAGTTATATTCTTGTACATAGGAGCAGTATTATAGTAGTTATATTCCTGTACATAGGAGCAGTATTATAGTAGTTATATTCTTGTACATAGGAGGCAGTATTATAGTAGTTATATTCTTGTACATAGGAGCAGTATTATAGTAGTTATATTCTTGTACATAGGAGGCAGTATTATAGTAGTTATATTCTTGTACATAGGAGGCAGTATTATAGTAGTTATATTCTTGTACATAGGAGCAGTATTATAGTAGTTATATTCTTGTACATAGGAGGCAGTATTATAGTAACATTACTTTTGTGCATAGGGGACAAAACATAATTTCCTTATTACTTTCCCAGTATACCTGTAATGTGTTTTGAGGTCTGCATTGAACATGACAGTAATCATGATTTTCTATTTTCTTATTGGTGACAACTATTGTCCAGGCTCACTTACTTGGCGGCAGTAAATGGCTTGGGCAAGACAATAAACTTAGAAGTGTTATTTCTTAGGTTATACAGTTTCTTAGTGTACAGCCCCTTTAGATCCACTCGATTAACAGATGACACCATTTAACCATTTATCTTTTTTCTTACTTTTTTATTTCATGTTTTTTTTTTTACAAATTTTACATTCACTGTCTTTATAAAAATGCAGATGACGTCAGTCAGTACAGAGGGACAACAGGTAATTTAGCTCAGTCGGACTATTATACGTGGTGCAAGGGTGAAAAAGTCAGCAACCTGCCATAGACATGAACGTTCGTGACCTCAGTTTTGGAGGGTGGACACCTTGTGTGTTGCCATCTTTGTTCACATGCTCAAAAAAAGTGATGATTACCCATTAATAAAGTGTACGGTTGGAATCACCCACAAAATGGCGCCCTCTGCTGGTTTACCCTACAAAATGGCTGCTTCCACTGTGTGTCGGCACCTGCTAGATTTTGAAGAGAAGTCACAGGAAGCGTTTTTCAATATCTAATGACATTCGTCAGAGGACAACTGTCTACCTCTTCAGTTTTAAATGGATTTGAATTTTTTATTTATTTTACTTTTTACTTAAGATATACTTACTTGTTTTTAAAGTAATATTACTTCTTTTTTCTTTATTTTTTTTAATTTTACAATTCTTTTGATTAATTCGTTATTGGTAGAAATGTCATCATGATGGGGAAAGCTGCAAGGGTAAGAGCTGCACCTTAAAGGGGTTGTCTCCTGAAGACAACCCCTTTCCATGCAACCCACTGTCTTTCCGGGGTATGGCTGGGCCCGTCCAATTATTGCTTGGCCGTTCATTCCATGTAATACTGCATTTCTCCGACTGTATGATCTGGAGTTGTTTCCACAACCGGGAGGTATATTGACCAAAGAAAGATATGATGACAACTTGAAAAAACTGTAGATACAAAAATTGGCAGTATTTTTTTGCACGGTAAATTTCCTTTTACAAGTGTTGTATATGTTTACGACTTATGCTGTGATTTAATTGGAAATGAAGGAAAATGTCAGCGCTCATGTCTGCAATCTTCAGAGTTTGTCACCCGTTTTATAATTAATCCAGAACTCACTAGTTTATGTAAAAATCAATTAGCACAAGAAAAGCAGCCAATCTCTGTCTGGATACACGCCAATTTTTAATTTTTTATCCCTACTTTCATTCACAGTCTTTTTTTTTTATTACGGATTCTTAGTACCTGTTTTTCAAAAACAGCCCACGTCTGAGCACCAGCTGTTTTTGGTGTGGCAGCTGGTCTCTGATTAAGTTTAATGGGGCTGAGTTGCACTACCGGACACAACCTGTCGACAGATGGGGCTCTGTTTCTGGAAGACGGTACAAGACAATTCATTGGGGGTTGGTTTAATAATTGACAGAATTTTTGATGGGCCTAAAAAAATTGGAAGGGAAAGAAAAAAAATCCCATTTTGGTGTGGAAAATACCTGTCTATTAAGGTTGAAAATTGCAACCATATTGCACCCAGCCAAAAAGTGACTAGCATGTTTTGATCGAATTTTATTGGAATTGTTCTGTATTTATAATATCTCATGTGCGTTCTTCATAAGATCCTGTGACTTCTGTGTATAATTTTTGAAAAGTCGGAGATAGGGCTTGATTGGTAAAATCAATATGGACAAGAGTTCAGTGTGCTTGTTGGACGTATCCCCATGCCTTGTAGATGTGCCCCCCCCCCCCCATACATTTTTTGCTTACATTATAGTTCTTGTAGAGAAGGGAAACCGTGAATAGGTTCACACCACTCATGAGGTAGGGGAATTGGGATCAGGCCCATAATTGCCCCAACTGTACACCAAAACACCTGGAGATCTTTCCAGTAAGGTATGTTTATGACCTATTGATCTATGGTGGCAACTGTTGAAGGCCATTGAGGACCAACTGATGGAGAATTAGTTTCTCTTGAACAAGACCCAAGAAAATAAAGAACTAAGGGAAACTGGAATCTAATCAGAAACCTCAGCACCCAAAGTCCTGAACTTGTCTGTAGAAAAGGTTTTTCCCGACAGCGTCAAGTGGAGATTTGTGACACCTCAAAAAGCACCCTTAGAAATAAAAATGATAACCACTCCGTGACAAAATAAATACAGACTCGTGTTGCTACAATCGCACTGTTCATAATACTAGATTGAAATAAGGCACACATGTACACAGACTATCCATTGAGCTAACTGGATTCAAACAACGACAGAGTCGGAAGGCCAAAAAACCATCTCTCTTCTCAAGGAACTTGACGTCTTGGCCAACTCTGTCCGGACGCTCGTCATAAGAGGCATCGGTTGGAGCCCCCTTCAATGTGAGCACATAGTGCTTATATTTTGGCTGGCATACATCACCCTGATCCTGAAGATTTATAGTCATGTACAGTAAGTCAATGGGGATTTAAGGACAGCTGAGACGAGACTTGACTTGCAATACGGTGAGATAATCTTAATGCGGTGGGCCACCATTGTAACTTAATCTTAATAAATGGATGGGTCATATTATAACCTGGCTCACGCACCAACATCTATTCTCCAATATTTTTAATTCAATCTATGCATTTTTCAGTAATATTAATATAGAAGTGAGTTTCTCGCCCCTACACGGTAGGGTATTAAACCTCCTTTTATATGGAGTTAGGTTGTGAAATATATATATATATATAGCTTTATATATATACACATGGATGTATATATAAATTAATTTACATTTGATCTATTCCTCTTGAGGTATCCTCTCCATGTATCCAACTGCATCCGGGACATTTCTGACGGATCGTTCCACGTTCCTCATTAGTGGTATTAGACGGCTCAGGGACACAGGTAAAGTCCATTGAATCGATCCATTGCTTGCTATGATCTGTGATGTTACTGCCCTCCTAATACTGTTAACTAATGGTCTCCTTAACCATGGACCAAGAAAAGGTCACTGGACATCAACAGGGGTCAACAGATCATGCTCTCCATGTAGAGGAAAACAGCGTAGCTAGGTAGAATACTTAAAAATGAACAGCAGATGTCTACCACCCCATAGAGTCCCACCATGACCTTAAGTAAGGTCGTTTGAGGGGGGAGTTGGTGGCTTAGTCCATCTTATCTCTTCTCACCACTCTCCAGTCCTTTAACACTACATTCTTGTTTGCTGGAGATGATATTAGATGTTTTTAAAGCACTCTTTTAGAGTTTTAGAACACCAAGGCAAATTTCATAGCATCTGTTTTCACATTTCAAAAGTTTAGAAGTGCCATCTGTTTGGTATTACTCCCAGAAGTGATCATTATTAATACTTAAACTGGTTCCCATCCTTTACTGGGGAAGATGGTAGGAACATAGGCGTTGAAGACATCTCCGGTCTCAAGGACACGGTCCTTTTCACCATACTCCTCTGCATTGGGGTTTGCTCTGTGTAACTGTGCTGCCGAGACAGAAAAACACTGTGGCTATCCATAGGTACTGGGGTGCCTGTTGAATGCATCCTTGTGAGGAGAGGAGGTGGATGTTGTCTGCTACCTTGCCCTAGGCTATGCTGCCTTGAAACCAATTGCCCTCCTGGACCTATGCTCATGTGTTTATGTCCAGAGGATAGAGAATGTCTCTGAGATGGGTGTCTGGACTGTTTATCCAAGCATGACTGAGGAGTAACATCTGGTGGGATGTCCAGTCTCCTGGGCAGACTGTCTCTTGGAAGCGTTGAAGAGCTATAGTAAGGAGCACTTTCAGTGTCAGGAATTTGGGGCTGTACTCTGTTCATGAATGATACCGGTGAATGAGGACTGACTGCTTGTGGGCTTAAAGCCATCATTCCTGACATTTTTCTTGGTGATCCACCATCTTCTGGAAGGTGTTTTAGAAGTTCGTCAAGAGTGGTCAGCTCATTGCCTTTCGGAAGATAACACTGTGAATGACGAATTAAAGCCCTTTCAGAGTTGGGTATCTTCTTATCATCTGCATAGCTGGAAAGAGGTTGGTCATATCCGTGCATGCTGCTTGGCAGGACCACAGTACTAGGAAACTGGAATACCTGGGAGTTTGAGACGGGG
Source organism: Bufo gargarizans (assembly GCF_014858855.1). Lineage (NCBI taxonomy): Eukaryota > Metazoa > Chordata > Amphibia > Anura > Bufonidae > Bufo > Bufo gargarizans. Next base: position 147,903 of record NW_025334175.1, on the reverse strand, counting down.
AAATGAAACACAGGACTCTTGCTTTGGATTTCTTTAGCATTATTACAGTTTTGGTTTCTTTCCCATTGGTTCTTGAAGGCTTTTAGGTTCTTCATTGGCAGTTCTGGTGTGGATTCTGGGGTGGGAAGACCCTGGAGCTCTGGATGTTCCTTGCCTCCACCTTTGGTTGTCTCTGCCGGCTGCTCTTTGTCACCTTGAAGAAGAGTGGTATAGAGTTTTATTGAAGTGGCCTCCTTTGCCAGACTCCTCAGGGACAGAGGACGTTGAAGATTGGATTCTGGGTCTTTCGTATTGTGTTTGTTTTTCTGAAACATGTGGTTGCAGTAGCAAGACACAAATAGACCAGAAAAGATCGCTCCAACCACAAAGGCTACGAAGACACATCCAATAAGGAAAGTGAAGTGGACTGTCTTGGTGGAATCCTTTCCCATGACCTCTTGATGTTTACCTTTAAGAGAGAAGAGAAAGAAATCAATGACTACATGGTTCCGAGTTGGGATTGATGACATAATCATTGCCAAGCTGTGACATCATTTATTGTGTTCTGAATGTCAACATCTGTGGATGTGAATTATGAATGTATAAGGTGGTGACACTCTGGGCCCTAGAAAGTCTTATTTCAGAACCTTTATAATTTCATAAACCTTTAGGTATGGTCCAAAAATACCTTAATAGCATTTGCTTCACCTAAGTCCTCTACCCTAGCCCACTAAATATTCTGAGTCAAAGCAGGTCTTAGGGGTGTGTGACATCTGTGGTCCAACAGGATGCACCATCAACTACTTGGTGACTGTACGTCGTTGATATTTGAGCACTGTATAGTGGTATTTACAGTACTTACGCATTGTGATTTAGGCAACTGTTTAAAAATGTTATTTGGGCTCTCTATGTGATAGGGAGATGGACTGTTCTGCACAGGGTATCATCCAACACAAGGCTAGACCTGTCCTGAGAGATTTATTGCCATCATCTCAAGCACATGACCCAACCACCGCCACAGCTATGCGCCTGAATCCTAATAACAATTGTCCTTTCATATTTTCTAATACTATTTAACTCTTTTACAGTCTGAAGTTGCTGTTGCTTTTTATACTTTTTGTGTTTAGGTAGTTTTTTTTGCTCCAAGCTTCTAGTCAGAAAAACCAAAGGTTGTTTATTGAGGAAGCAAAAATCAAGTTTACAATTCTGTTCAGGTAAAGAAAGGAAGAGAAACAAAAAACAAAAACCTCTCTAAAACCTTGTCTGCTCCCTAGAGATCTCTGCAGGAAGGAAACACAACAAAAAGTAATGGAGCAGCCAAGAGTCCAATTATCTGTAGAGTCTCAGCGTAGGGTTTCAATGCAGCGCAACGTTCGAAGCCAAAGATGATAAACAGGATGAGTGGCTGACTGGGCAACTAAAAATGTTAAAATGTTTGGTGGAATTTGGTGATTTGTCTGGGGGTGGAAACTGAAAGTGTTCATATCTACTGGTCATGTGAGACTTATAAATTTTGTTCTACGCTTAACTAATGCCCCAAATAATCCCCCCATCAAATATTTGCTTGGTCACGAAACATCTACTTCAAATCTAAGTAGGCCACAATTTGCTTTAAGATTTTCTTTACGTGTGTTTGAAAGCTTCAGGATAACTAGTGATTAGTCTAAGCCACCATACTACATAACTGGGGTGGATATCTTGAGGGTGGAGCTCATGTGGGTTCATGGCAAAGTCATAGGGACAATGGATATAGAAGTACCTCATAAATGAACAGTATAAAGGCAGGCATTTTGTTGGCCAAACCAATATTAACTGGCCTTCACTGTATGATATTGTTGAGTGGTGTGATGTCAAGAGTAATGTCATACTACAATGATAGGGTGCTTCACTGATAACGAAGGCTCCCATAGCGGTGAACGGAGAGTGTATCTCGCCACACACGTCTGGCCATCTCTTTTCATTCACCGCTATTGGAAAGCTGGAAATAGGTGACCCGACGTGTAGTTATTTTCAGGAACTCTCATATAGGTGATCTCTCCTTCACTGCAGGGACCCTGTTCTGGACATTGGAGTGGTTCATAGAGGTGGGACCCGCGCTAGTCTGAAACTGAAGGCGTACCCTAGTGATATGCCATCAATGTCCAATATGGGCTAACCTTTTAACACTAAGTAGTGTCAGGTGAGGGAAATATACAAAAATACTCTACATATTACTCTTCATTGATTTCTTATATGGCATGGGGGCTTCAGGCATAGGAGCAACTGCAGTCCTGATGCCCCTAATTACTATGCTCATCCATTGATTCCGTTGTATAGCCAGGATCGGTCTGACTAAATATCCTTTAGTGACTACTTTTCATGAGTCAAGCAAGCTAATAATCTGAGCCCATTCTTCTCGGTGACTTGAGGTTCCTTTGAAGATCTCCTCTAAGAAGCTGTGTTTTTTTATTTATTTGTAGCACACAGTGACACTGCTTGCCTTTGCAGCTCTTTTCGCTATCTCTCGTGTCTGACTCACGTCGCAAAGAGACCAAAGAGATGTTCCAGTGGAAGAATCTGCGGAGTCGCGTCAGACATCAAGAAGTTTGGAAAATCTATGCACGGCGCCATTCAAACCATGAAAAAAGCCTGAGTCTCAGTCATTGTTGCGTTAGCTAATGTTACCAGCCTTCATCCCTAAAGACTGCCTGGCATGAGCCAAGCCCGAGGCCCCGAGACAGCTTCATTCAAACCGGCGAAAGCAGAGTGCTGTTCATGCAGGAGCCAATCAAACCAGAGAGCGCTCAGCTGCCGAGAAGTAATGAGCTCTCTCCTTCAAAGCCACGACAGCAGGTAGGGCAATCACATAAACTAATATACCACTCTAATAATTACATGCCAACTCCTCCATGGACAGCAGCAGGCTCCGTCTAATCCTTTCCCCACTCAGGATTTTTTATTATTTTTTTTACTTAAAGCTTTGACATTCTTGGAATCATTTCCTCAACGGGAAAGGGTCATGAAATTGCATTTTCTCAGTATCCTATTCTCAAATCAATTATTTTAACCCTATTCATACTGAGGTGACAAGCCTTTCGGGGACGAAGAGAAGGCAGTTAATTATTTCTCAAGTCCAAGATCTACGAGTTGCATTTTTATAATTCTTTCCCCCTTTTTTCCCCGGAGATTGATGCAGTTTTGAGTTGGCTGCTGTTATCTCTGGGACAGGTGCATGTACACTTGGTCTATGTTTACTTTACTGTCAGCAGGGAAGGTGGATGACGTTTATTCAAGGAAGATGGGAACATTTTTGCCAATTCTGTAAAAAATGTCTAAATTGTCAACGTTCCTAATGCAAGAGAATGTATTTTCAAGTGTCCAGATGAGACCAAAACTAAAGCTGGTCATACACATGAAATAACTGTCAGAGGAACTCTCATTCATCTTACAACTCCACCACCCCCATACACATGCTTGCTCAGATTGTGAATGGGAGAGAGGAGCCCAACCTTTCTTTCCCATGATAGCTCCCCATTGGGGCAGTATTGGGAGACTCAGACACACATTAGATGGTCTTCCAACCCGGCAGAAATTGGAGGGTTTGACCAACATACGAAAATCACAAAGTGGGTAGCTCATTAATACTTAACATTTATTAGTGTAATTAGTAAAATAATAGGCCCTTTTATAAACCTTTTGTTTATTGATCTTTATTAAGGGATTCTGTACGGACCCTAGGGAGGTGCGTGTTTTTACTGTTACAGGCCATCTCAGCCGCACTGTGATACAGTTTAGTCCGCATCAACCTGTATAATCTCTTTGCCCTTTATTTGTCCTCCCTTAGCCGTTACCATTGCTTTTTGGGATCCACAGAACTACTTTCTCTCTGTCGGGCAAAGCTGGGCAGTCCATGTCTAGGTAGGGTGACGTGGTTTAGGGGATAAGGAGATAGCGTAAGGGACACCTAGGGCTTTCGACCCAGCAGTGTGTCTTTCTCACTTTGCATCTCCTCCTCTCAACCTATAGTATATGGCTATCCCTGCATTTTTGTGGTCCCCTCCCTCTTCTTGATAGCAATGCTATCTATAGATACCTATGCATCAAATAGGTTACAATAGATTTAATCATATTTTTAAGGTTTATAAAAGGGCCTATTATTTTACTAATAACACTAATAAATGTTAAGTATTAATGAGCTACCCACTTTTTTGATTTTCTTTTGGATTTAAGGGTTTAGCCTGTCGTATTCACCACTAGCCTGACCCCCTTCATTCGGTTGTTTTAATTGACTTTGACCAACATACAACTAATGTATATGGTCAGCTTACATACAACTAATGTATATGGACATTCCTAATTATTCATTAGCCCTATACTGGAGAGAACCACACTTAAAGAAGAAGTCTCCAGAACCTGAAGGCTTGACTTTGGTTGGCGTTTAAGCTGTCTTCTACTTCTCACAATTAACCACCTTGGGTACCTTAGGAATTGGAGGTCTTCTAGCTTCTGGAGCTCTCAGTAGCTTCTTGGCAACCATCTGGGTTCTCCCTCTCTCTACTGGTCAAAACAGAAGCTGTTTATCTAAAATTGAAAGGCCTAGCTTTGGTTGGAGTTTCAGGCAATTCCTACGCCTTACAACCATCTTTATTTGGTTTCTTTAGCTCATAGAACTCTAAGAAGCATCTTGCCAACAGAAGTCACTGAAAATGCATTCTCAGATGGTTCTGAGACATGCTCAAACCAGACTTTGTCTAGACCCAGAAGAAGGAGGCAATAGGAGAGGGAATTTCTGGTGTATGGGTCAAGGCTGGAGAAGGGTGAGAGATCATGGGAGGGGAATTCTTTGTCATTCTGATGAGGAACACAATAGTCAATTTCTCTCAAGCATGAAATGGAGTTAAGAGTTCAGTTTCTTTATGCAAAAAAACACATCAAAACTATTGGAGCCCCCTGCACATATGCGTCTTTATGACTCATTACTGTGTAATGTCGCTGCGTGATGTCTTCCAGGGAAAAAAAAAACAAGATGAAGACAAACAAGTTATAACGCAAATACAATTATCACATCTAATGAGAGTGCTGGAGTCTCATGCACGGTTCATGCACTGCCTGCCATAAGCTGCTCACAGCCAGGGGACATCTAACCAGCACACGATGGACAAAGCAGATGTTAGGCCTTGCATCAAGGATGGGTGGAGGGGACATGAACGGGAGGTGGGGAGGATGCGGCACCTCATTGGGTACAAGCCAGGGCTGACCGGCAGCATCGACACATCTGACTTAATTCAACTACCAAGAGCCTAGGGCTGTAAAGAATGAATACCCCTCTTACCCTGGGTTTTTAGATTGTGCCAGGCAGAACGTTGGTAGTAACCGTCTGATGTCACACCTGGCGGGACGTAGTGAGGCCCGCCTGGGTGAGTCATTTCCCCAAGGGAGTCAACACTGGCAATGGTGATGTCACTGCTGGGCGGGACTTTCCCTGCATTACCAGCAAGAAATAAAACATAATAAAACATAGGCAAAAGGCAACATCATCAATAGCGGTGAATAAGGTGCAGATTATCGGGGAGCGGGGAAAGGGTGTGGGGGTGGTGGGGTCTGGTTAATGGGACAATTACAGAACACCATTCAATGAAGCTCAATATGGAAACCGCGTAGTAACCCAGTGTAAGAGGAGACAGCTTTTTCATCAATTCCCTACTGAAAGGGCATCCGGGTTATTGAGCACATTTAAAGGATTACTCCATAATATGGTGCAAATAGGCTAAATGTGCTGGATTAATACTAGGGATTCAGATATTACACTAGTACATTATGGCTGTGATCGCTGTGAATCGGAGAAATAGATCAGAAAGCCATGCGACCTCATCCACAAGCCACGCCCCTTTTCCTAAAAGGCCGATTACATTGGTATTTGCACCACGTGATGAAGTAAAGCTTTCGACTTGTGCATGCAAACATATGGACAATGCGGGAATCTGACATTTATGCAGAGCCCACTATACAACGGCCTCCAGATATATACTGTATCATCCATACACGTATCTTATATAGATATATTTTTCAAAATCTAGCAAAAAATATTGGTAGCAGAACTCAAGCCTATGCGCTACTGTGGGCCCTTAAAGGAGCAGAACCACAAATAATAGTTTCATTTATATTTTTGTTAAAAACTTTTGTAAAAAAATGTTAGGATTTTATTATCGAAACTCAAAATATAGCTGTGCGGGAAGAGTAATGGAGAAAAAAAGCAACACCTCTGAGCTGCAGTAACCATGCTCTAACACAAGGTGGCAGAGATGCTTTGATTTCCGAATGCCACAGTAGGGGAACATATGGCCATCGTATAATATCATTTACTTGGTCAGTTTTGTTCCTGTTAAATTTTTTTCATCACATAATTAGCTTAAAAAAAATAATAATATTTGGACGCCTAGAATTTCTGTCCTTTAAATTGTACATTTTTATCATACATTTTATATAAAAATATAATAAAAAAAATATATAAAAAAAGTAAATCTGTATTCTCTTTTGAGATCAGCAGTATTAGTCAATTTAAAGGGGTTTTCTGGGTGTTTCATACTGACGACCTATCCTCAGGATATGTCGTCAAAATCTTGGACAGCCCCTTTAAGGAATCCCCTGCCCCCTTTTCCAGTTTGATAAGTTTCCAATCATCTGACTGAGGCTTCATCTCCTTCGCATTGTATGGCACACTTCAGTAAATCTTTCCATCTGACAAACACCTTTCTCTTGACAAATCTGAGCTTAAAGCGAGACGTCTTAAAGATCCAAGATGGGCCCTGCTGAATGAACGATATGCTGTCTCCTCTAATCCTCATCGCGGTAATACTCCGACACCGCCTGCTCTAAGCGCCAAAACCATCCCCGTGTTAGTTAAGTGTGTCGGTTCAAATTCGTTCTTCGTCATTTTTGTCAACGACCTAATTAAAATTTCATTTTCTCTTCTTTATTTTTTGGCCCCGCACTGTCTGTTCATTTCTCTTGAGTATTAATTTAAGTGGACAGGCAGTAATAGGGCGATAATGCTAAAAATGTTAGTGGCGGTAATGAAGACAAGGAGAATGTCACCCAAGCAGCGGGCTAACGGGCTCCTCATTAGGAGTTTCTGAGAATGACGAAAATGGAACGCTCTCCGAAAATGAAAATGTAAAAAAATCAAAAAACGTCAAACAAATCAGGCTTCTCATCCTAATAATAATGATACAAATTTTTCCTTCTCGTTTTTTTGTCATTGGCCTCTTTAACATTTTAGAAGAACCACATAAAATAATACTTTTCTGTCGTATGTGAAATAATTGACAAATTTTTGTAAAAATTACAATTCAGAGAATGCAGTCCAATAATCATAAAGCCCTGGGCAATATTCATGAGCCCTGAGTTCTATTCATGGAGGCTGGGATGCACTTTAGACCTACACATGGTGCTGTGATCTACCCTGAAAGCATACACCCCAAGGAACATGGTAAAAACTTTTTCTCGTGGATTACGTAATCAGAGGTACAGTATGGGCCACCTATATATGGACGTCCTTGTGTGGATCTACATAGCGAATATGTAATATGGGTGTGCTCGGGAGGCCCAAAGCTGCCCAAGAGCAAAGCCGGCTGAACCCACCCACTGTCTTATGTTTATGGGAGTGTACCCAATCTCCCCAACAGATGATGTCGAGGGGAAGAACACTGGAAATATTGAATTTCATGGCCAATCCTTTGTTCTCATGGAAGACAACCTGATTGAACGTTGAACCAACAACCTTACACTGCTTTAAGAGTTGATGGGATTACTGGTGCCTCGCTGGTAAAAAAGAATTTGTAAAAGTTATTGTCTTGTAACCAAATTATCTATTGATTTTGAGTGGAAACCCCATAAAATTCCACATTGTCATTGACTGCCACCATTCTGTTTCTACTGCCATTGGAAATCATTTTTTTGGTTCACACGTGGCCTTCAGCCTTGATCCATGATCAGTTTGGCCACGTGCATTTTGTTTTCAATGGTTTCATGCTTACCCAAGGAACTGTGGAAATTCTGGGTAATAAGAATTCTTGTGAAAGACCATGTGATGGACGTGAAGCAAACAGCATTGGAAAGGACAGGATATGGGCAGGGAAGGGTGACAGAAGGTAGGAAAAGAAAAGGACGAGAAAGTTACCATAAGAAGAGTCACCTTCTATGTCTGTGCTTCCTGAGGCGGTGACAATATCTGGAATGGAGACAAAAAAAGAAAAGATCAATTTAGAGACCGAGAAACAATCCATTAAAAATGGGAGAGGCTATAGTCAATGTTAAAAGGGTTTTCCAGGATGAAGATACTAATGCCCTGTCAATAGCAGATTGGTGGAGGTCTACCTCTCCAATTCATTTGAATAGGACGAAGCACAATTACCTGGCCCCACTGCTTCTAAGGCTAGTTTCACATCTGGAAGTCTGTTCCGGCAGAGGAACACCCTGCTGGTGTTCTCCAGATCCGGCTTATCCGGATAGTTCCACATGCCTGCTGGACCCCATAGACTATATCCAAAGGGAAGATGGCCTAGCCCTGGCATAATTGCTGGGATTCGGACAGACAGAAATCGCTGCGCGCAACACTTTTTTCTGACCAAATGCCAGCAATTATCCTGGGGAGGAGCTGGATCCCCACTGGGCCCGTTGTAGTCAATGGCCTTTGGCGGTGTATGGCTGGAGAACTCCAATCCATTGTTGGAACAGCCTGCCGGATTGGTTTAACGCTAATGTGAAAGTAGAGGACCCCAACAATGAAGAGGTTACAGCTCTTGCTCCTATACTCTCCTTCAAACAACTGATCAAAGAGGGTTCCAGGAGGGGAACCATATCAATCTGATGTTGATGGTCTAGTAAAGGTCATCAATACCTTGCTCCTGGAAGACCCCTTTAAGAAATAACACTGAATTTCACCAAATTTCAAATTTAAGAAGTACTTTACATTGTCGTATTGCATATACAATGATTTCCAAACTACATGAATAAATACATGATGAAGAAATAATGAAGAACTCATATAATTTTGAGGTAAAAAGGTTATAGATATAAAAATAAAATCACAAGACACCCATGGACTCAGATGGAGAGCCTCGTGGTTCATGCCTCCTTCCCGATACACAATAATAAACAGTATCACAGCGTTTGCCGATCTTAAGAACGACGCGTTTCGCAGATTTGCTTAAGTCAATAAGCTCAGTGTGAGTCAGGAGCCAGTCGTGAACAATCCTCCACTGTAGTGAACTCATAATCCACTCTGTGAGGTTACAGAACACATCCCAATCTTGTCTTCAAGACTACAATATGTCCTTTACGCTCTTTAGAGTTTTGGGAGATAAAGAGTCTTTTTAGAACATTTCATCACCCGCTAATCTTTCACTAAACAGGATCAAGGCCTCAGGGGTGTAAAGTTTCTGTGTACGTATCGAGTCATATCTTGGTTTCCGTAAGACACTACCTTATTGTCGTTACCCTGAAACCAGGCATATACAACTTGAGGTGCCTTTGGTCAGGTACGTATCAAATAGCACCTGGATCGGTCATCAATAATGAACACCTGAATAACCCCTTTAATGTCTGTAATTCCTACAAAATTTTAGTTTGAAATATGTTGGGGCCATTAAAACATCTCCTTTTAAGGCCTTGTCTTTTCCTAGTCCGCTGAAGGTATGGTGTGGCATGGCAAGACCCCATTTCAAATCCAAGATTGGGTACATTCAGGTCAATCAAGTTCCACATGCCTTACGCTATGTGCACATCTACATTGAGGGCTGCGTTGTAGATGACATCATACACACTATTTTTGGCATCATAAAGGCAGCCATTTTAATTCATTGTCATTATCCGGTGCTCGATGGTCCTACTTATTCTGTAGATATAGTTATGTCCAATGCACAAAAATTCTTCTCAACCATTAGGAATAGCAAAAATACAAATCCACCAAGATATTTTTTTCATGTGCAATTTCCCTTGAAGAACAATCAGATCTTACATTCGGCTCCATTCCTGTCTATGGAACAGACCATAATAAAGATAGCTGATACTAGAAAGCAGATAAAACTCCGTAGCTCAAAGTAAAAAATTAATGCGGCCTTTTGGATGGATAATAAATAACAGCAGCATCAGACCAGAGAACAATAGCTACCAGTCGCTATTTGTCTTGTAAATGTCAGAACCCATAATGAGATCTTTACGTTCCAGCATGGTTTGGCTGTATAGATTGACTTTATTAAAACAGAGTCTTGTAATGCGCCCAGAAGGCTTTGAACGTCGTGAAATATGAGATAGGAGATCAGACCTGAGAGAGTAAAATCCGTAAGTTAATATACAGGCAGCTTCATCCCATTGGCCTCGGTCTGAAAGCCCAGGCACAGAGGCCTCCTGCCGAGACAGAACTATCTGTAGGACACACATTTTACCATGGTAAGATCTGCTCAGACATTAATGTCCTGAAAGTAATCTCCTGTTATGTTTGCTACAATCCCCATGAGTTCTTCTCGTTACAAATGACATATTAAATCATATCTGAAACCAATTCCAACCATATGTGACAACCTTTTTAATAAATGTACTTCATTTTATTGGATAGGGTCAACCAGGCTAATGTGTTTCAATATTTAAGTGTCCCATAGTCCACGGATCACCTATAGTGGAATCTTTTTAGAACGTGTCCTGCTCACCTTGACAGTTTCCGCGATGCTTTGGTTGCTCAATATCTTGTTCAAATGCAACCCTAGAAGTAATTGAAAAAAAAAATCCCATCAATATAAGATTATCTGAACATCGCAACCATCTTGGAGTACACTTGGGTGAAGACTTTTAAGAAGATTGTGGGTGGTAGGATCCTTGACTATATCATGTCCAGCTTTCCACAAACTGAGTAGACTGAACTTTTATGGTTTTGGAAATTTTAGAAGACCTTATAAATCTTGACCTACACCTTAGGCTCTTTTTACATGGCCTGATTCGAGCACCAGTCGATAATAAAACTAGTTGATTTGCACTTTTTTGAAAGGCCATTAGAAGGCTATGAAAAGTGTATGGGGAGGGGGCAACAATTGTTACTACGATCAATCTTTCACATCCCCTATTTCGTAAATATGCCATTTTCAAACTCACATACACTATTTGCTCATTGGTCGGCTGATTGGCACCACATTTACACGGGTAAGTTTTTGAGAACGAGTTTTCCTACGAACGTTCCTTCCCAATAATTGGCCAGATTGTCTGCCAATGTAATGGTGGCCCTTAGAGCTCAGTCAGGTGACTGCTGAGTTCAGAAAACAGCTATTCCTCCTGATCCCCCCCCCCATACACGTGCATGCTGAGCATGTGTTTTAATGGTAAGAGAAGAACAAGTCAATAACAGACTCTTCTGGCATTGGGCCTTCTCCCATTAGAGGAAATAATCTAGCCTGCTGAAATCGAACCTGGATTCCTTCCTTCCCCCACCATCTCCCATCAAAGAAGAGTCGGTACACACCCTCATATGCATTAGATGGTAGGCCGGTTGCACCAAAAGAAGAAGGTTTAACGGACTTTCATATAAACTGGGAAAATTGAAGAGGACTACGAGCAACAAGATGGGGACAAGACGATGACCATGAAGACCAAAGAGAAGTCAGAACAAATCTCCTCATATTCTCAAAAGACAAAATCATAATGACATGAGTGGTTCCCTTTACAATGATGGCAACCATTTTGGGGGTGGATTCAACATAAACGAAGGCAGAAAACTCTACTGGGTTGTGATAATGACGGTGTATCTACAATTAACTATCAACACGCCAAGTTAATTTTAATTGCTCTCATTTCATCCCCCTGCCAGTGGAACATCTTAACCGTAATATAAAGGCCTGGAACAAAAGACGTAGATCCCTTTATATATATTTGAATGGATTCTTCATATTTTAGATGCATTTAATTAGATCTTAGGGGACAGTCTTTGTCTACATTAAGTGCTGTTATGTTACGAATATTTCATGGTATATATTACCTTATATCACCTCGGTAATTGGCGCAGTTCCCCGATTTTAACCACACACAGTAAGGGTCTCTTGATGCCAGGCAGCTTCTGTGGGCATGGAAAAAAATTGACTTTTTAGTTCTTTGACATATTTGGACTTTATACCACCCACTCTCAAGACCAGTCATGTTATGTAGAAGCAAATAGTATGCGGCCTGTACAAGAAGGCCTTGAGATTAGCCCTGAACGTTAACCATTCTTATTGAAGAACCATCGACATCAACAGACACGTTTACATCGGGGCCCCCTGTAGGCACCACGCTAGGCTGGCAGCCTTCCAAAGATCTGAGGCTTGAGTGGGATGCATTTGGCAAGCAAGCTTTTTCTTAGTCTTCAATTCTCTCTTGGCTCCCATCGCAATAAGGAGCCTGCAAATGAAAGCTTTTTCCCCTTCTGCCACCGGAGCAGCAGCAGCGGGCACCCTGGGACCCCTTCAAACATTATTGCTCGGCTCTAATGCTGATGACTTTGTGGTAGGGTTATTCAGTCTGGCATATTTGCCCGCTGGTGGGGGAGGGGAAGAGATTTCTCATTGAGGGGCATGCGGAGAATGAATGACAAGCCGTGAATTGTAAGCTGCTTTGTTCTTCAGATGCACACATGTGATGTGACTTTATTAATGAGATTATTACTGAGCTGGTTAATTTTACTTCGAACAGAAGGGAATTTTTTTTCAACGGCTTCCACAACTGGTGGGAACAATAGATGTGAAGCGATTGTTGTAATGAATACAGCCCACTTATACAGCGCAAGCCGCTGTTCTCTTTTCTTCTCTCTGTTATGTACCATTCCTTTGATTGACGAAGCCCTTATTGCATGCAACGTGTACCATTCCGGCAGCAGAACTGGTGGAATTTTTTTAAATTGTAGAATCTGAGATAAGAGGGACCAGGTCTCTGTGTTTTAGCTCAAATATGCACATTTCATTGGTGATATAGACATAAAAAGACCCTCTGCCAACCACAACCCTTGGAGATGCCCTCAAGGCATTTCAAGTGTTACATACCTCCTACAAGTCCCATACAATTCGCATCGACTGAGAGGAACACGAATGATGCAGCTTGAAAAAGCGACATACAGGGCGTGATTGCCTCGATCCAACTGCAGTCCTAGGATCCTCGCGTCGTCCATCTTCCCACCACACCTATGTTATAAAATGTTTTATTATATATTAGTTGTGTAATCCAGCACCAAAAAAAAAAGTGAAGGCCTAGCCCATACCTGTCTTGGTTGTAGACATTGATCTCTTCCAGGAGGACAGTTTCCACTGTGGAGTTTTCTGTAGTTCCCGTGAGAACCTTAAAAATTTTTCCATCTTCAGATCCCAAGAATAAGACTGTGTAATTTCCGTAAGGACCAGCAGTGGTGTCTGCAGCTATCTGCATCAGTTTATACCTGGAAAATAAGAATGGGGAAGGACAAAATGGAAAGAATGGATCTATATCAAGATAAGTCAATGTTATTCTAGACTCAAAGTAGTCTTCTCTTGCACAATTTTATTTTTTGAGCGAGGGCATAAAAGGAATTCATCTTTATCTGTTCTGTCAGAAATATTCTTGGACAAATTGTTTTCTATTGCCAGATGGCAAGACGGCAGTCATTAACTTATGGTTTCTCCATACCTGCTGGTTGTTTTTGTAAACAAAGGCGTCTCAGTAATGGAAGGCACAGCCTCATCTAAGAGGGGGAAAGATTTGATGAAGGAAAGGGTCTCATCTGGAAACTCATTGGATGCCTTGTAGGCAGCGGCACTGCCATAACCTGCGCAACAACCGGGCCTAGAAGAAAAAAAGGTCTAGCTTTAAGCCACAAAATTCCAGAAGATTTAATCTATGGATTTGCTTAAAGCCCCCAGCAATGGATAACTTTAAAGTCTCATGCTATGAATGTCTTTGACGCCTTAACCTGTGAATTTTATTGAACCCTCAAGCTATGGATGCTTGTGAACCTTAAAGCTGTGTATCTCTTTGAAGCCTCAAGTTATGGATCTGCTAAAAACCTCAAGTTAAGGATCTCTTTGAAAGCTCAAGTTATGGATCTCCCCGAGGCTCAAACTATGGATCCCCTGAAAGCTTCAGGCTATGAACCTCTTACAAGCCTCATGCTGTGGATCTCTTTAAAACTCCAAGCTGTGGATCTCCTCAAAGCCTCAGCTATGGATCTTCTTACAGCATTAGGGCTGATTCACATGAATGTCTTCCGGCTGGGAAAAACAGCCTGTATGTTGATCGCATACCAGGTCTAAAACCCGCTGCATCATAAATCCCTATGATGCAGTGAGTTTGTCCCACGTGATACACCATCGGACCGGGACATGCCATCGACACACTGGCCGTTTTTGCCCACCCGGGAGATGTTCGTATGAATCAGCCCTTAGCCTCATGCTGTGGATCTCCTAGAAGTCTCTATCTATGGACCTTCTCAAAGGCTCAAAGTATGACTCTCCTTAAAGCCTCAAGCTATGGATCTTCCCGGCTGCGTTTACCTGGGCATCGGGACTTTATCTTCTGGAATTGGGGTCCAAGCAGATTCTGTGGTCTTTTGCTCTTTGAATTTCCCATTAAAAACTTTTTCAATGTCATCCATGTAGAAAGCACACACGCCAGAACCGGTGATGCTAGAAGAAAAATGGAATATGTGATACTTCTCCATTTAAAGTCCCACCTTAATTAAAACTGACCCTACAATATCTTCCAATTCTCCACAGTTTTCTCAGTATTTTTTCAATGACTCTGCGTAAAAGAAATGGAGCCCCGCCGATTCACCGTGAACCTCCAGAACATGTCCGCTCATGGTTTATGGAGGTATCTTACAGAAAACCTCCTTCCTTCTATGCAGAAATATTTGGTAATCAGGATTACGGAGTGGCGGTATTAATCTCTCATTTTAATGGCTGCTTTCCCTCGATGCCCATATGCGTGACGCCGCGTAGACGCTAATGGGCCTCCCGTCCAATAATAACATGTCCCTGAGGATGAATTCTCTTCATGAGAAGATACATTCGCTGCCATTGATATAAATGGATTTATTCCCTGCATCTCCCAGCAGCCTCCGGGATGAAATCTGCGGCCTGGAGGCCTCCTGCTCTGGCACCTTGCTCTGATGTATTGCCCTCCATTACCTGTGGTTTCCTTTTTATATACCGTAATTTATCGCCCCGTCTTTATTGCGTTTTGTCTAGCGGCTGCAGAGCCGGCTTTAAATCTTCCTCTGAACTTCCCCAGCCGTTTCAGTTCTGTTTCACGGCTCTACCGGGCATCGCCGTACAGCTCTGTTTTGCTTGCCTATTCCACTAATAGGGCCTGTAGAGTGCTTCACTTTTCATGGACGCGGTCATATTGTGGGCAGCCATTACTGGCGGCTTTTTATGCACTCATGTGGCTTTTATAGCTCTTTGGGGAGGATCCATTAATATATAATAAGCACGGAGGAAGAGAAGGTCCGATCACGTCATGACCTCTTAATAGCTATCATTATCAAATCCTTACGTGTCTAATAACTCTGCCGATACTTTTCTCTGCCGTCTTCCAAATTAGAGCTTTTTTACATTTTCTTCTCTAGTTTCATCCAAAGCCAAAGTAAAAAATTCAAGCAGGCCTGGATTACCCATAGTGCACCTTGAGCGGGCTCTTATCCTACAAATCTCTAGCCTTATCTCACCTATTGGCTTGGGTGCCGAATACCCCGATGACGGCAGGTCGGTTATTGATGGTCAGGATGTCACTCATGGACTGGAGGACATCAAAGTAGAAGAAGGAGTCACCGGGGACTGAGCAGTTAAGACGAGCTTTCAGGAAGGAGGTCCAATACTTCTCCAGAACCCGAGGAGAACCTCCCATGTCGTTCTTGCAGACCCTGGCCACTCGAGAAAAAGTCACCTGAAAGACATTATAGATCGGTTAGTATAAAGAAAGGAGAACTCTACCCAAAAGAGTCGAGGATCCATCAGACAGGACGGTCAGCAGGGATTCTATACCACGTGAAATAAAATGAGTGTTCCCCTTTAAATCTTCCCCAAATACTAAAAAGCTTTTTAAATGGTGCGGCGGCCTGAGCAAGAAAGTCAGACAGCTCATGTAAGTAAGTGTGCGGCCCGAACAATGACTGCGCCAAATACAAAGAGACAGGCCGGCGCCGGGGAGCAGGCGGCAAATGGAAGAAATGGATGAGAATAAGAGAGTAAATGGGATCTAAACGGGAGAAGAAAAGAACCCAGGTCAGGAGGAGATGAGCGAGGCGGCCGCTGAATGAACCACATTACCCGGGATGAATGGAGACGTTACACAGGTGAGGCACATTGCGCAACACCGCTGCCTCCTGTACCCGCTGGAGAAGACCTCTGACCAGGCAGGAGCACAGGACGAGCGGCTGGAACATGGCTTCCTGCCATATGTGATACTGTCTGCTGTATCTAAGCCTGTCATGTGCGATACAGTCTGCTGTATCTAAGCCTTCCATGTGTGATACAGTCTGATGCCCCCTTTAGGGCAGGTAATCTGCGTTGTTTGTGACCAGGGCATATGTCGCAGGAGATGATGGGATGAGTAGTTTCTGGTGGCAGCGGCTCAGATGGGGATTGGTAATTTGCTTGCAGAGGGAGTGCGGCGGAGATAAGAGCTGCCTGTCTGGCCAGCCGCGGCTGGCAGAGCGACGTCAGCGCCCATGTCCCCCCTCCTCTGACAGCTCAGTCACCAGATGACTGCACAAGATAATTATTCATTAACCTCAGGACCTCGATGGCCGCAGAGCTTAATAGATGCCAATTACATGGACATCATGTAGCATCACCAGAGTGCCCCGTCCACCTACCTTCCCGAGGGTGGTGTACTCCATGGAGATCTCCCGGTAAAAGAAGTAGACGAAACTGCCATATTCAACTGCGTGGATAAAATGGGGCTCTGCAAAGATGAAACGGGAAACAGTGAATACATTCACCAGGACACTGCCCCCTAGTGGTCACATTATCATTAAAACTTGTTTCCAACATTAATATATATATATGTATATATACAGGGCCCCCTAGTGGTCACATTACTAGAACATTAATAAATGTATATATGCACAACGCCCCCTAGTGGTCACATTACCAGAGCATTAATAAATGTACATATACACAACGCCCCCTAGCGGTCACATTACCAGAGCATTCATAAATTTATATATATAGCGCCCCCTAGTGGTCACATTACTAGAACATTAATAAATGTATATACGCAGCGCCCCCTAGTGGTCACATTATCAGAACATTAATAAATGTACATATACACAGCACCCCTTAGCGGTCACATTACCAGAGCATTCATAAATGTATATATACAGGGCCCCCTAGTGGTCACATTACTAGAACATTAATAAATGTATATATGCACAACGCCCCCTAGTGGTCACATTACCAGAACATTCATAAATGTATATATACAGCGCCCCCTAGTGGTCACATTACCAGAACATTCATAAATGTATATATACAGCGCCCCCTAGTGGTCACATTACTAGAACATTAATAAATGTATATACGCAGCGCCCCTAGTGGTCACATTATCAGAACATTAATAAATGTACATATACACAGCACCCCTTAGCGGTCACATTACCAGAGCATTCATAAATGTATATATACAGCGCCCCCTAGTGGTCACATTACCAGAGCATTAATAAATGTATATACACAGCGCCCCCTAGTGGTCACATTACCAGAGCATTAATAAATGTATATACACAGCGCCCCCTAGTGGTCACATTACCAGCACAATAATAAATGTATATATATATACAGCGCCCCCTAGTGGTCACATTATCAGCACAATAATAAATATATATATACAGCGCCCCCTAGTGGTCACATTATCAGCACAATAATAAATGTATATACACAGCGCCCCCTAGTGGTCACATTACCAGAACATTTATAAATGTATATACACTGCGCCCCCTAGTGGTCACATTACCAGAACAATAATAAATGTATATACACAGCGCCCCCTAGTGGTCACATTACCAGCACATTAATAAATGTATATATACAGCGCCCCCTAGTGGTCACATTACCAGCACAATAATAAATGTATATACACAGCGCCCCCTAGTGGTCACATTACCAGAACATTTATAAATGTATATACACAGCGCCCCCTAGTGGTCACATTACCAGAACATTTATAAATGTATATACACTGCGCCCCCTAGTGGCCACATCAGTGTGAAAGTCTATAGTGCTCCGTGGGGAGTGACATGGTCATCAGATTATTTATCATGGCTCAGCACAGCGCCCCCTTGTGGTTACACATCTCTCCCGTTATTCTGACCCCCCTAGTAATCACATCGCTCAGGGTGACTTACAGCGCCCTCTAGTGGCCATATTGTCTTTAAATTCTTCAGAATTAACTGCAGCGCCACCTGGTGATCACATTTCTATAAAATTATTGAGAGCAGCTTCAAACATGTGGGCTCCAGGTCACCAATGTATCTGAAAGTTCTGCAGCTTTTACATACACTTTCTGATTCAATCTCCTGGGTTTCCCCAAATCTCTGCTTGCTGTCAGTGAATGGGAACCTTCTTGTTTACCTCCGGAGGCTGAAAACCTGTCCAGACCTACAGCTGAGGGTTTTTACTCCTGTAGACAGGTCCCTGTGAGCTAATCACAAATCTCTTGCGTTGCTGATTGTTCGTTACAGTGTATCAGTGCAGTAAATGTTTGTAGCTCACAGAGCATTGCCTGTACTGGATACAACTGTAACAAACCATCATCTGTGAGAAGTATCGGGTCTCACCAGATGAATGTTCCCGTTCACCGACAGCAAGCAGAGATACAGACGGGCATGTGATGGGTGAAGCTTCCATTCTATCTACAGCCTGGACATGTCGCTCACCTCTCAGCCATTTGGAGTCGTACTTGATGGTGCGGAGGACGGGGCTCTTCTCCCCCAGGCTGCGGTAGATGACGGCGTCGCTGGCTTGGAAATCGGCCATGGTCGCAGAATACAGATTTCCATCTACACGGAGAGAAGAGAGAACAGTGTGGGGGAGGGGCGCACGGCGTGTAATCTGCGCAGCGGATGCTCCCGCTTGTACCGCTAAGTCAATTAGTTACAGCCTCGCTCAGCGGCTGTCTGTTCGAGCGCGGGCTGCCGCTAACAGCCGTCCCGTGTTATTAGCACGCACCGCGCCGCCTTCTATTAATGGAGGATTGTCATCTGATTCCACTGTAATCGGAGAGGAAACACGGAACGTGGCACCCCATATACCGTGATGTGTGACAACCAACATGGCCGCCGTTATGGCTGCAATACGGTTGTCACACAACTTTTCCAGACTACTAAATGGCTGTGTATCTAAGCCTGTTATGTGTGATACAGTCTGCTGAGCTGTGTATCTAATCCTATCCTGTGTGATACTGCCTGCTGAGCTGTGTATATAATCCTATCCTGTGTGATACTGTCTGCTGAGCTGTGTATCTAATCCTATCCTGTGTGATACTGTCTGCTGAGCTGTGTATCTAATCCTATCCTGTGTGATACTGTCTGCTGAGCTGTGTATCTAATCCTATCCTGTGTGATACTGTCTGCTGAGCTGTGTATCTAATCCTATCCTGTGTGATACTGTCTGCTGAGCTGTGTATCTAATCCTATCCTGTGTGATACTGTCTGCTGAGCTGTGTATCTAATCCTATCCTGTGTGATACTGTCTGCTGAGCTGTGTATCTAATCCTATCCTGTGTGATACTGTCTGCTGAGCTGTGTATCTAATCCTATCCTGTGTGATACTGTCTGCTGAGCTGTGTATCTAATCCTATCCTGTGTGATACTGTACTGCTGAGCTGTGTATCTAATCCTATCCTGTGTGATACTGTCCTGCTGAGCTGTGTATCTAATCCTATCCTGTGTGATACTGACTGCTGAGCTGTGTATCTAATCCATCCTGTGTGATACGACTGCTGAGCTGTGTATCTAATCCTATCCTGTGTGATACTGACTGCTGAGCTGTGTATCTAATCCTATCCTGTGTGATACTGCCTGCTGAGCTGTGTATCTAATCCTATCCTGTGTGATACTGCTGCTGAGCTGTGTATCTAATCCTATCCTGTGTGATACTGTCTGCTGAGCTGTGTATCTAAGCCTATCCTGTGTGATACTGTCTGCTGAGCTGTGTATCTAATCCTATCCTGTGTGATACTGTCTGCTGAGCTGTGTATCTAATCCTATCCTGTGTGATACTGTCTGCTGAGCTGTGTATCTAATCCTATCCTGTGTGATACTGTCTGCTGAGCTGTGTATCTAATCCTATCCTGTGTGATACTGTCTGCTGAGCTGTGTATCTAATCCTATCCTGTGTGATACTGTCTGCTGAGCTGTGTATCTAATCCTATCCTGTGTGATACTGTCTGCTGAGCTGTGTATCTAATCCTATCCTGTGTGATACTGTCTGCTGAGCTGTGTATCTAATCCTATCCTGTGTGATACTGTCTGCTGAGCTGTGTATCTAATCCTATCCTGTGTGATACTGTCTGCTGAGCTGTGTATCTAATCCTATCCTGTGTGATACTGTCTGCTGAGCTGTGTATCTAATCCTATCCTGTGTGATACTGTCCTGCTGAGCTGTGTATCTAATCCTATCCTGTGTGATACTGTCTGCTGAGCTGTGTATCTAATCCTATCCTGTGTGATACTGTCTGCTGAGCTGTGTATCTAATCCTATCCTGTGTGATACTGTCTGCTGAGCTGTGTATCTAATCCTATCCTGTGTGATACTGTCTGCTGAGCTGTGTATCTAATCCTATCCTGTGTGATACTGTCTGCTGAGCTGTGTATCTAATCCTATCTGTGTGATACTGTCTGCTGAGCTGTGTATCTAATCCTATCCTGTGTGATACTGCTGCTGAGCTGTGTATCTAATCCTATCCTGTGTGATACTGCCTGCTGAGCTGTGTATCTAATCCTATCCTGTGTGATACTGTCCTGCTGAGCTGTGTATCTAATCCTATCCTGTGTGATACTGTCTGCTGAGCTGTGTATCTAATCCTATCCTGTGTGATACTGTCTGCTGAGCTGTGTATCTAATCCTATCCTGTGTGATACTGTCTGCTGAGCTGTGTATCTAATCCTATCCTGTGTGATACTGTCTGCTGAGCTGTGTATCTAATCCTATCCTGTGTGATACTGTCTGCTGAGCTGTGTATCTAATCCTATCCTGTGTGATACTGTCTGCTGAGCTGTGTATCTAATCCTATCCTGTGTGATACTGTCTGCTGAGCTGTGTATCTAATCCTATCCTGTGTGATACTGTCTGCTGAGCTGTGTATCTAATCCTATCCTGTGTGATACTAGTCTGCTGAGCTGTGTATCTAATCCTATCCTGTGTGATACTGTCTGCTGAGCTGTGTATCTAATCCTATCCTGTGTGATACTGTCTGCTGAGCTGTGTATCTAATCCTATCCTGTGTGATACTGTCTGCTGAGCTGTGTATCTAATCCTATCCTGTGTGATACTGTCTGCTGAGCTGTGTATCAAATCCTATCCTGTGTGATACTGTCTGCTGAGCTGGTGTATCTAATCCTATCCTGTGTGATACTGACTGCTGAGCTGTGTATCTAATCCTATCCTGTGTGATACTGACTGCTGAGCTGTGTATCTAATCCTATCCTGTGTGATACTGTCTGCTGAGCTGTGTATCTAATCCTATCCTGTGTGATACTGTCTGCTGAGCTGTGTATCTAATCCTATCCTGTGTGATACTGTCTGCTGAGCTGTGTATCTAATCCTATCCTGTGTGATACTGTCTGCTGAGCTGTGTATCTAATCCTATCCTGTGTGATACTGTCTGCTGAGCTGTGTATCTAATACTATCCTGTGTGAACTGCTGAGCTGTGTATCTAATCCTATCTGTGTGATACTGACTGCTGAGCTGTGTATCTAATCCTATCCTGTGTGATACTGTCTGCTGCGCTGTGTAATCTAATCCTATCCTGTGGTGATACTGACTGCTGAGCTGTGTATCTAATCCTATCCTGTGTGATACTGTCTGCTGAGCTGTGTATCTAATCCTATCGCTGTGTGATACTGTCTGCTGAGCTGTGTATCTAATCCTATCCTGTGTGATACTGACTGCTGAGCTGTGTATCTAATCCTATCCTGTGTGATACTGTCTGCTGAGCTGTGTATCTAATCCTATCCTGTGGATACTGACTGCTGAGCTGTGTATCTAATCCTATCATGTGTGATACTGTCTGCTGAGCTGTGTATCTAATCCTATCCTGTGTGATACTGACTGCTGAGCTGTGTATCTAATCCTATCCTGTTGATACTGACTGCTGAGCTGTGTATCTAATCCTAGTCCTGTGTGATACTGATCTGCTGAGCTGTGTATCTATCCTTATCCTGTGTGATACTGACTGCTGAGCTGGTGTATCTAATCCTGTCCTGTGTGATACGTCTGCTGAGCTGTGTAATCTAATCCTATCCTGTGTGATACTGTCTGCTGAGCTGTGTATCTAATCCTATCCTGTGTGATACTGTCTGCTGAGCTGTGTATCTAATCCTATCCTGTGTGATACTGTCTGCTGATCTGTGTATCTAATCCTATCCTGTGTGATACTGTCTGCTGAGCTGTGTATCTAATCCTATCATGTGTGATACTGTCTGCTGAGCTGTGTATCTAATCCTATCCTGTGTGATACTGTCTGCTGAGCTGTGTATCTAATCCTATCCTGTGTGATACTGACTGCTGATCTGTGTATCTAATCCTATCCTGTGTGATACTGACTGCTGAGCTGTGTATCTAATCCTATCCTGTGTGATACTGTCTGCTGATCTGTGTATCTAATCCTATCCTGTGTGATACTGCTGCTGAGCTGTGTATCTAATCCTATCCTGTGTGATACTGTCTGCTGAGCTGTGTATCTAATCCTAATCCCTGTGTGATACTGTCTGCGAGCTGTGTATCTAATCCTATCCTGTGTGATACTGTCTGCTGAGCTGTGTATCTAATCCTATCCTGTGGTGATACTGTCTGCTGAGCTGTGTATCTAATCCTATCGTGTGTGATACTGTCTGCTGAGCTGTGTATCTAATCCTATCATGTGTGATACTGTCCTGCTGAGCTGTGTATCTAATCCTATCCTGTGTGATACTGACTGCTGAGCTGTGTATCTAATCCTATCCTGTGTGATACTGACTGCTGAGCTGTGTATCTAATCCTATCCTGTGTGATACTGACTGCTGAGCTGTGTATCTAATCCTATCCTGTGTGATACTGACTGCTGAGCTGTGTATCTAATCCTATCCTGTGTGATACTGATCTGCTGAGCTGTGTATCTAATCCTATCCTGTGTGATACTGTCTGCTGAGCTGTGTATCTAATCCTAGTCCTGTGTGATACTGTCTGCCTGAGCTGTGTATCTAATCCTATCCGTGTGTGATACTGTCTGCTGAGCTGTGTATCTAATCCTATCATGTGTGATACTGTCTGCTGAGCTGTGTATCTAATCCTGTCCTGTGTGATACTGTCTGCTGAGCTGTGTATCTAATCCGGTCCTGTGTGATACTGTCTGCTGAGCTGTGTATCTAATCCTGTCCTGTGTGATACTGTCTGCTGAGCTGTGTATCTAATCCTATCCTGTGTGATACTGTCTGCTGAGCTGTGTATCTAATCCTATCCTGTGTGATACAGTCTGCTGAGCTGTGTATCTAATCCTATCATGTGTGTAGGGGGCGATCACATGTCCTGCCGGTCAGAGATCTAATCGGGTCCAGTCCTTACCTGCAAAGAGGGCAACGTTGGCTTGCTTGGCATCAAACGGACACCGCGCTTGACCATTGAACTCCTCGCCTTCTTGCTCCAGGGTCTTGATCTGCAGGAGTATTATATATGACGGTCACACGTGTAATATATGGAGGGTTACCTTTACCCTCTCTCTCTATATATATATATATATGTGGACCCCCAGCTCTGCATAACTGAAGGCACTAGAAAAAAAAACACCCTTTTCTGGGCATTTAATTGGTGAAAACCGTTTTTCTCTATCTTGCTCCTGTGCGGAGATATCATTGATTGAAGTGAATCACCTGAATCCACATGACAACACTTCCTGTCAGCTCAGCCTGGAACGGCGCTGAGCCCAAACCAGACTTCTTACTGACTGATATCATGCAGACATGTATATATCTGGTGCTGGAATACACCCAATGTGCTAATTCCTAAAAGACGTGACAGGAAGTATTGACATAGGGACATTAGAACAGTGTTCGGTCCGGATATTCAATCGATGATATCTCTGCGCTGGAATAAGATAGAAGCGAAAGGTTTTCACTGCCTTAACACGCAGGAAAGGGGCTTTTACACACTGCCAGGAGGAGTTAAACAGTATAAGCATTACCGCAACGTCTGCCCCTTGCTCACCTTGTAGTTCCGGCACGTGGGGTTGAACGAGTTGGTGCCGCAGGCGATGAGGGTTTGGTCGTTCTTGGGGACCAGCACTTTAATGTAATTGTAGCATTCATCCTGTGACGGAGAATAGTTGTCAGAAATCATTCAGCTCCCACCCAGCTTTCCCCAATCCTGAATGGCACGGGGTTGCAGCCATATATTGATAACTGAGAGCCTGCCCAGCTTTCCCTGATACGGATAAAACGTGTTTTTTATACTGTGCGGTTTTCGGATGCTTGGGTAGAGGCTACCGCCTGCATCGTCCTCTCGCCGCCCTCAGTACGCATTTTATTCTCCTTTGTTCGACTAAAGTATTTTTTTTCTGAATGCGGGAAAGATACCGGGAGCCTTAAGAATGGGAAATCTTGCTTTTATCTTAAGACCCATCGTTACTCAGCAACCGAGACTCGTGTCCCGATCATACCAATGAAGAGACGTGACAGTGGCTCAGCGAGAGACCGGATCTCAATTATCTTCGTGATGGTCTCGTTTCTATATTCATAATCCAGAATATATAAAATAATAATAATTAAAAAAAAATGCAGGACCGTCAATTTCCCCTAGGTGGCGCCACACCCAGACTGGCCTATGATATTTCCATAGAGACCGCCGGTTCTTCGAGGGTGATGAATGTGGGAGCCGGCACTTAGGTGAGATGCCATTCCCTCCACATAATAGGGCCTTTTTCAGGCGTCAGTCCTCCAGGCGGTGGCGGTGCTCACGGGGGGTCTTCCATCACTTCTGAAGTCTTGAAAGCTTTTCCCCCCCGGAACGTTTTAGGTAATTGATACGTTCTCCATGATCGTCGCCTGGTCCCTCGTGGACTGGTGCGACCTCCGAAATGTAAAAATACAATAGTCTGTTCCTAACTGGTTTGGCCGTTGTATCTGATCCTGGGAAAGTTGGGTGGCAATTGATATAGCCCAAACGTTTTTCTTTTTCAAAGGCATCTCGAAGCGACGGCGGCCACCTGTCAGTATTTATGTCACAAGCGTCCCGCCACCCATAATTTTGATTTATCCTTGTTGAAAACCTTGAGGAAAAAAAAAAAAATCAATAAATCCTATCAAGTTCGAGCAACTCGATAGATAATGAAAATGAATGTAAAGCTCCTGCAATCGATGTAAGCCAATCACATCCTGGCAGGGCTGATTGTTTCTAAAACACCTCCCATCCAAAAATCTAATTTACTTCAGCGCCTGACACGTGAATATGTATCTAGAATTATAATCATATTTGCTATAGAAGAAGACCTGATGAGATCTAGAAAGTCTGGCACAGTACAGAGAGAGTGTAGACCATGATCATTGCCTGGTTTGTACTGATGAGATCTAGAAAGTCGGTCACAGTACAAGATGAGCTCTATCTGCCTTGCACTGATGAAATTTAGAAACCCTGGCATGGTAGAAAATGAGATCCGTTTGTATTGTACTGATGAGATCTAGAAAATCTGTAACAGTACAAGATGAGCTCTTTCTGCCTTGTACCGATCAGATATAAAATCTGGCTGAGAACTAGTTGAGATCTTTCTGCCTTGTACTAATGAAATCTAGAAAGTCTGGCACAGTACTAAATGAGATCTCTCTGCCTTGTACTAATGAGATCTGGAAGGTCTGGCACAGTACTAGATGAGATCTCTCTGCCTTGTACTAATGAGATCTGGAAAGTCTGGCACAGTACTAGATGAGATCTCTCTGCCTTGTACTAATGAAATCTAGAAAGTCTGGCACAGTACTAGATGAGATCTCTCTGCCTTGTACTAATGAGATCTGGAAGGTCTGGCACAGTACTAGATGAGATCTTTCTGTCTTGTACTGATGAAATCTGGAAAGTCTGGCACAGTACTAGATGAGTTATCTCTGCCTTGTACTAATGAGATCTGGAAAGTCTGGCACAGTACTAGATGAGATCTTTCTGTCTTGTACTGATGAAATCTGGAAAGTCTGGCACAGTACTAGATGAGATCTCTCTGCCTTGTACTAATGAAATCTGGAAAGTCTGGCACAGTACTGGATGAGATCTCTCTGCCTTGTACTAATGAAATCTAGAAAGTCTGGCACAGTACTAGATGAGATCTTTCTGTCTTGTACTGATGAAATCTGGAAAGTCTGGCACAGTACTAGATGAGATCTCTCTGCCTTGTACTAATGAAATCTGGAAAGTCTGGCACAGTACTAGATGAGATATCTCTGCCTTGTACTAATGAGATCTGGAAAGTCTGGCACAGTACTAGATGAGTTATTTCTGTTTTATACTGATGAGATCTGGAAATGACAGCACAGTACAAAGATAGTGTAGACCATGATCATTGCCTGGCTTATACTGATGAGATTTAGAAAGTCCATCATAGTACAAGGTGAGAGTTATCTGTCTTATCTGATGAGATCTAGAAAGTATGGCATAGTACAAGATGAGATCTATCTGTCTTGTACTGATGAGATCTGGAAAATCTGGCACAGTACTATATGAGCTCTTTCTGTCTTGTACTGATGAAATCTAGAAAGTCTGGCACAGTACTAGATGAGATCTTTCTGCTTTGTACTGATGAAATCTAGAAAGTCTGGCACAGTACTAGATGAGATATCTCTGCCTTGTACTGATGAGATGTAGAAAGTCTAGCACAGTACAAAGATAGTGTAGACCATGATCATTGCCTGGCTTACACTGATGAGATTTAGAAAGTCTGTCATAGTACAAGGTGAGAGTTATCTGTCTTATACTGATGAGATCTAGAAAGTCTGCCACAAGACAAGATAAGATTTATCTGTCTTGTACTGATGAGATCTGGGAATTGTGGCACAGTACTAGATGACATCTTTCTGTCTTGTACTGATGAAATCTAGAAAGTATGGCACAGTACTAAATGAGATCTCTCTGCCTTGCACTGATGAGATCTAGAAAGTCTAGCACAGTAAAAGATGAGATCTCTCTGCCTTGTACTGATGAGATCTGGAAATTACAGCACAGGACAAAGATAGTGTAGACCATGATCATTGCCTGGCTTATACTGATGAGATTTAGAAAGTCAGTCATAGAACAAGGTGAGATTTATCTGCCTTGTACTGATGAGAGCTAGAACCTATGGCATAGTACAAGATGAGATCCATCTGTCTTGTACTGATGAGATCTGGAAAGTCTAGCACAGTACAAGATGAGTTCTTTCCCTTTTATACTGATGAGATCTGGAAATGACAGCACAGGACAAAGATAGTGTAGACCATGATCATTGCCTGGCTTGTACTGATGAGATTTAGAAAGTATGGCATAGTACAAGATGATATCCATCTGTCTTATACTGATGAGGTCTAGAAAGGCTGGCACACTACAAAGAGAGTGCTGGCCATGAGCATCACCTTGTACTGAAGATATCTAGAAAGGCTGTCACAGTACAAAGAGAGTGCAGGTCATAACCATCACCCTACACTGATGAGATTTAACAAGTCTGGCACATTACAAAGTAAAGGTCAAATGAATTGTCTTGTCCTAATGAGAGCTAGAAAGTGGCACAGTACAATCTTCCGTCTACAAGCTATCTTCTAGTAATAAGATGTCATAGTACAAGGAGAGCACTGGCCATGGTCACTGCCTTATGCTAATACGAACTAGAAAATCTAGCACAGTACAAAGAGAAGGCAGGTCATAATCACTGTCCTGTACTGATGAGATCTAGAAAAGGTGGCACAGTACAAGGATGGCACAGAGAATATGCATTGCCTTATATTCAATTGATCTAAAATGTGCGGTGCAATAAAAAGAAAGAAAATCATCCTTTACAAATAAACAGAGGCCATCATTTTTGCTTTACATTGATGAGATCTAAAATTTTGGCACAAAAAAGAAAAGCAGCCAGAATCTTGATGCCCCTAAAAGATTAGCATGCCTAAACAATAAGTGCCACAATCAATATTTCATATATATCTCTATGCATACTCCACTAATGGCATCTACAAGCTTGGGACAGAAGAAGACTGCAGAAGCCATGCATGAGATCTTTAAAGACACTGAATAAACAGCAGAGGCCACAATCCATGCCTTATTTTGAGGTCTAGAAAGGTTGGCATAATAAAAACACATAAGAAGTCACAATCCATGCCCTATCCTGATGAGATATAGAAAGGCCGGAACAGAAATGAACATAAGATGTCATAAATCATCACTCCTCATCCTGATGAGATCTAAAAAGGCTGACACAGTAAAAACACATAAGAGGCCACAATCTATGCCTTATACTGACAAGATCTAGCAGAACAGAAATGAACATTAGATGTCATAATTCATCGTGCCTGATGAGATCTAGAAAGGCAGGAGCAGAAATAGACAATGGAAGCTACAATCCATTCCTTATCCTGATGAGATCTAGAAAGGCTGGAACAGAAATAGACAATGGAAGCTACAATCTATTCCTTATCCTGATGAGATCTAGATAGGCCGGAGCAGAAATAGACAATGGAAGCTACAATCCATTCCTTATCCTGATGATATCTAGAAAGGCTGGAACAGAAATAGACAATGGAAGCTACCATCCATGCCTTATCCTGATGAGATCTAGAAAGGCTGGAGCAGAAATAGACAATGGAAGCTACCATCCATGCCTTATCCTGATGAGATCTAGAAAGGCTGGAGCAGAAATAGACAATGGAAGCTACAATCCATTCCTTATCCTGATGAGATCTAGAAAGGCAGGAGCAGAAATAGACAATGGAAGCTACAATCCATGCCTTATCCTGATGAGATCTAGAAAGGCAGGAGCAGAAATAGACAATGGAAGCTACAATCCATGCCTTATCCTGATGAGATCTAGAAAGGCTGGAACAGAAATAGACAATGGAAGCTACAATCATGGTTTTATATTTATGAGCTCCAAAAGGCCGGCACAGGCCTCTGTACACTGGAATCATTGTGTATATGAGCGGCTTTTGAAACTGCTTGGCTGTAAATAATGAATACAACTACAGCTTGTAGGTTTAATCTTGATAGTAGAATTTTTTTATTATGCAACATACAGCAATATTCATCCACCTTCGTTCCACTCTCTGCAGACGCTCTTCCCACATCCCTGTGTTACACATGACATGCCTTCTTATTGCTCCTTCTCCATCGGTAAGGCATAGGTAAGTAATGCGGATCCAATATGGCTACATTGTTTTCTACTCCAACTCATTTCCATAGTAATTTTTAAATGCACTTGCTTTCTCTAACTTTTCCTTAATAACCTACACAGTACATTACTCGGGAAGAAAAAAGGGGGTGAAAACCGGATTTATGTGAACCTTTGATGCTGGTAATATGGTCCACTAATTATGAGCCTCAGATTCTGTGCAAGCCACTGAAGTTGGCAACTCACCATCACAGAAATCGTTCTTAGAAATGGTGTCTGGTAGCCTTTAGGATGTAATCTGCTGATTTATACAATGCATCATGTGTTTACAATTCTTGTATATGGGCAGTGTCTGAGGAAGGCCTGCGAGCCGAAACGTCACGCACGAACATTGCCGTATGTTGCAGAATAAAAAAATGTACTATCAAGACTAAAGTTGTATTCATTATTGATAACGGGGTTGGAACCCTACTTACAGTGCGACAAAGATTTATTATAATTATAATATATTGGCTGTAAAGTCATGATGATTTTTTCAGTTTCACAACATAGCCTCCTTTTTATTTGTGAATATTCTGTGATTTCGCCCCAATTTTATTTTGTCCTGGAATTTACAACCAGCAGATCAAATCAACCTCCTGTTATTCCGGACTCCAGTTTTCTATAATAAAACCATTCATACGCAATCTGGGCAGTCAAATAGACACTCCATTAAACCGCCGCTGCCGTCCCCATCGCTCTGATGCCTTTGTGTAAATGTAACACCTTCACCGGCAATTGAGCCTTGACTAAAATGGCTTCTCCGAAAGGCAAAAATCCACTCTCTATGCTTTTCGCATTGGCATCCAAGGTGTCACAGCTTGTCTTCCGACAACTCAGCAGGGAACCTACACTTTTAACTCTGTAATCATATATGGTTCTGTGAAAAGTGTTGTCCTGCAGAGTTGTGAAGAGTAATAAAGCTTTCTTGTTGTGAAAAAAACACCTGAAATGGGTCTGGAACATAGCAGCGGGGGTATACTATTCGCTGTTATGTATGTTCCATTATGTATTCCGGCTGCCCAGTCCTCGCAAACCTTTCATGTAGAAAAATTTAAGAAAAAACTAGTGGCATTAATGTAAAAGACTCTTTATAAAGGCACTAAAAACAAGAAAAGTTTACTTCACAAAAGAAAACTATAGTCTACTGTTGTCACTTCTGGACCCAGGCATCATCAATGAAAGGAGTGCCCAAGAAGAGAAAAACATGCTGACTGGTGCTACAGATTGTGCTGTGGGAGAAGGAGAAAGAGCTGCTTTATCCAGTGTCTGGACACAGAACAATTAGAAGATCATTGCAATGAAAACAATGAGTAAAAACCTGGATTATAATCATAGTTTTGGGACTAAAAGGTATCCTGGAAGAAAGCAAGGGGCTTAAAATGTTTGAGTTTAATGAAAATTTGGATGGAACAAATACTATTAGAAAAGTAGGAGGAGGCTATGGCAGGAGTCGTTTGGGTTCAGGCTAATTGTGTCTTTACTTTTCACCATACCTTGTAGAAGAGAAAGGTGGTGTAATCTTTGAGCTAACGCCCCCTACTTTGTTTTCCAAAATTGTTGTGCGGCCATGAAAAGAGAGACCTACCATAGGTCCACCTCAGCCTGATCTAGACCCCATAACTTAACAGGCTCCTCAAAAGCCTGGAGGCCGGTTAAGGATTTAAGGTTAGGGTGAGCTTTAGGAGGAAGAGGTGAGGACTGAGTAGGAGTTCATCAATTTGTAATGCGGATGTTCCTTTTCAGATGTTTACTTTATTGTCACGACTGGAGAACTTGAGGTTCAGCTATAATAGCTGGGATTCCCTATTATAATTTGGGCCCTGGGTGGTGTTACAATTTCAATATTGTGACCAACCAAAAAGGTTGAGTGTAGGTTATGCATATATTGCTTTGGGTAGAAGATTAAAAAAAAATCTTTAGTAACAGCAGACTGGCATTGACCATACTATCTTGAGAAATCAGATTGTGAGGCTCACTGGAGAAATTCTCCTTCTGTAGAGTGTTGCAGAACTTTTTATCAAATGGTTGAGAAACGAATAATTCCGGAGATCTGTGCTCATCCCAAACCTCTTCTAGATGTCTCCATCTCCTACCCCATTCTGTCTGGAAGCTCTTGTCTTCTCATCGTCTTTCACTGACTTGTTTGGTAATCTTATCCACCAGCCTCACAGAGATGTGTGGGTGGGGGTGGACTTGCAGGTGTGCCATCTTGTTTGGGATCAAAAATCTAATCAAGTCGTCCGTCGTAGAGAGAACATTGCGCCAGCGTGGGAGGTGCTGGAGTGTCAGACATTGACAAAGGGAAGCTCACAGACGTTGGTGCTTAGCTCAGCAAGAGAAAATCTGCCGCTGTGCAACATAACAGAGACGCTGAGTGTACAGGGGAGCGGGGTCATCTGCTGCTCAGCCTCAGCAGCATGCTCTTCTTAATTAAAGGCGAATTCTAATTAGTGCCGGGATAATGTTATTTTCCCTGGGCCAGCAGTCGGAGCGTTCTCATTTAGGAAATTTTCATTTAGCAGACGGGTAACAAAGGCCTTGAATCGGCAGCGAGATCGGGGGGATTGTGATTGGGAGTCCTTCCGCTCATTTTCGAGACTCGTAAAAAGGAAAAAAATTGTTTGCCGCCAGCTATTGTGTTTGGTACGTTTCTAATTTGCCCTTTTGTCGTCTGGAGATGGAAATGTTCTTCATTCATCTGTGATAAAGACGAGGAGCTGCATGCTGATACACCCCACCGGGTATGCTTCTGTGACAGTCTACCCTATCTCATGTCCATCTCTAATGGAGATCATTGCGACTGGCCACCATGAAGTGTCTGGGCAGTGGGGGCTAGTAACTGCTTGTCACAATATCACGATGAGCAAGGTGGGTCTGCATGTAGGCCCTTCACATGATGAATGTCACTTACCGGTTTGCCCCTCATAGCGCAGTTGTCCATGTCCTTTGTCTTCCATGTTATATACTGAAAAAAACAAGAGATGTGATATTTAAGGTGACCCTCCATTGGTTTTTAGCTCAAACACCCATGAACCCCAAAAGATGCTATCTTCTGATGTCCCTATGACACGGATAGATAAAAGGAGAACTCCAATGAAACGTCCTTCAGGCCCTCTAGTGACTGAAGATTTGTCCCAGGCTGTTGCATAGCAACACAGATTGGGGCCTATGGGTGACACATACAGATCTCCATTTCAATACCATTGGAGGGGGGGCAGAGCCCAATACACAGATCTTACCTTGTCTGGTGTTATGGAGTCTTTGGCTTTCCGTAGATCTATTGCGTACACATGGTCCCTAAAATGGCAGAAGGTCACACATTATCACACCATAGACATTACTGGGCTTCATCAGATTCAGATTGATTGCTGTGGTCAACAAGGCCAGAGTCTTAAGAAAGGCCTATAGTCCACAGTACCAGAGATGTCAGCCATTTTGTTTAAGGAGCAGCTACTGTTTCATTAATGGGACAGCCGCCCTGTAGGATAGAGATGGCTGTGATATTCCTATGTAAATTGTTCCTACAAATTGATCTATTTCTAGAGTTTTTCCTATAAAAAAAGCTGAATGAAGACTATCATTTATTTGAAGGTATACCCATCATTATCTCCTCAGGTGGAAAATTATACACACCACCACACTGATGAATCATCTAGTTATGGACATTTATGAATTATGTGTTAAAAATGGCTTCAACATCCTGTGTGACAACCAGGCCTGGCAGCTTACCAGGTTACTCTTGGAAGTTATCACCCCAGACCTGAACACCTGACCATCATTCATGTATTTCGTAGACCAGGGTAATCAACCTAGTGTCCTGTTTGATAGCATTATGGCGTGTGTACGAGTTATCGAATTTCTAATGAAACTTGACTATAAAATAAAAAGATTCATCATGTGTTCTGGGGCTGGACTACCGAATAACCTGGAAAGTAAGAAGCAGAAGATGGAGGAGAACCAATTCTAAGACTCCTAGGACCTCAAAGATCTGAAGATTTTCAGTTAATTGACACTCTCCTGGAATCCCGTACAGCATATCCCTTCAGTTAGATCATAGTATAGGTCAACACTCACCTTGCCGCAACCAACAACGTCTGGTTGAGCTTGAGCATCTTCTGAAAGTCCAAGCCAAGGTGGGCAGAGTCATGATCGGTGGTCAACCCTCGGAACCATGGGTAGGCCTTTGTACCTTCAGGATAGAGAAGCAGATATGGTCATTAAATCCGAGGTTGGAGATCTCTTTCAAGTACCTAGAAGACCATCTGAAGGATACCCATGGTCACTTCCGAGAACATGGAACTTACTTCCACTATCGATGGTTCTAAGAGGACTCAGGTCTTTTGGGAACAGGAGTGAGGAGGACGGTAGACATCTGACAAGGAGAAGAACCAAACCGAGAAGCAAGTGGGACATTCTTATCCTCTTCCGAAAGTAGCAGTAAAGAGAGGGCGTTGTCTGAGTATTAGGGGATATTCATTATGATCCAAGACGCTCTGCAATGAGAACACAATACAAGTCCTGGTTAGGGTGGAGATGACATATTGTTCACTACACATGGGTGGGGGGCACCATGGGGGTTGTTATGGGGAACTGCAGATGATCTTGGTATGGGTCAATGTGGTTTAATCTAATTTTTGGGCTAGGTGAAGTGGGTGGCGGTACCCATTTTTTATGGTGGTAGCTATTTTTTGATAGTCACCCACTTGCTCTTTGGTTGCCCTTGTTGGTGGCTGTCGGGGAGGGTTGAATCTATACATAGCATTGGCAGCACGCCCTGAGCCCCGGCACAGCTAGTAGATAGCGGCATCATTAATCTACGTGTGTCGCTTTTAATTTTGCACAACATCATTTTGTCTCCATAGATGGTTAATACGCTGGACCTCCTGAACCCCTGGACCTAGGAAGCGGGAGGCTTGATTAATCGGAACGCTGATCCGACCTGATGCCATGTCTTCATGTAAAATGTATTTATTCCCACTCTACCCGGCCGCCTCTGCTTCATCATTCAGCACAAACACAAGGAATAGTCGCCTGACAACTCGCACTCATCCAGTACAGGACATGACTTGTCTGCAGATCTCCAGAATATATCATTACACAGACCATGTAAAGAGCGATGCTCTGCAGGCGTGCGTTCACCTGGAGCCGCAGTGCGTCACGCCTCTCTAAATAATGCAGTGTACATCCATTTTTGGGCCTTTTGGTAATGATGATGCCCATCAGCGGATCTTACAGGTGCCAGGTCGGACCGGCAGCCATTGAGCGCGCTAGCAGGGGACGCCTGGGATGGGGCGGCTGTGCAATGAGCGCGCAGCACGTGGAGACGGTGAGGAGCGGAGAAGTGTAGAAAATAGCTCCCAATTATTACCCCGCAGATGGAAGGAAATGGAGAGGAAATTAACCCTAAAAGCGTGCGCCCCTCCCCCACCCCCATCACCGCCACTAATTTCAGGCCATTTCCAAGGCCCAAATTGAAGTAAAATTGGTCTCCCAAATTCACAGACGATGGCGGAGCGGGGACGTGTGGTTCGGGAAAGAAGCAGAAAGTTAATTGGATAGTCTCTGCAGGGGGCGTCAGCCCTGGAAAACAGCTGCAGAGCATAGAAGCCTGCAGACAAACTCGGCTCTGCAATGACAAAACATCTACCGATGTACAAGTGCTGAGTCTGTAATATGACGTGTTATATATGTAGCAGAGCTGAGACTACAGCTGCGGAGTATAGGTGCCTGAAGACAAACTCGGCTCTGCAATGACAAAACATCTACCGATGTACAAGTGCTGAGTCTGTAATATGACGTGTCATATATGTAGCAGAGCTGAGACTACAGCTGCGGAGTATAGGTGCCTGAAGACAAACTCAGCTGTGGAATAAAACAACATGGTGTTTTTGTCAGTATCTACAGATGTAGCAGTGCAGAGTCTGCAATATGATGCGTTTTTCTCATTTATAGATGTAGCAGAGCTGAGACTGTGATATGATGTGTTCTTGATTTTATCAGATGCAGCAGTGGTGGATGTGTGATGCCAAGTGTCATGTGTTCATCTGCAGACATAGCAGTGCTGAGATTATGATGTATGTTCTTGGCTCATCCACCAATGTAGTAGAGCTGAGTCTGTGATGGGATGAATCGCTTGTTCATCTGCAGATGTAGCAGTGCTCCGTAAGTGATTCATATTGTATGCTCATCTATAGAT
This sequence comes from Bufo gargarizans, assembly GCF_014858855.1. Taxonomy (NCBI): domain Eukaryota; kingdom Metazoa; phylum Chordata; class Amphibia; order Anura; family Bufonidae; genus Bufo; species Bufo gargarizans. The sequence continues at coordinate 112,135 of NW_025334175.1, read as the reverse complement.
GTAGCAGAGCTGCTGAGTCTGTTTGATGATGTGTTGTTGGATCTTGTACAGATCGAACAGAGGTAAGTTTGCAGTTTGGTTTATAGTAGAACGAGGTTTGTCATACGATGTGTAGCAGAGCTAAATTTGTAATATGATGTGTTCTTGGTTTATCAGGGCTGATTGTGTCACTACACTGTTTCTGTATGGGCAGCAAGGGCCCTGCAGAGTGTACTGGCACAGGGGCCCCTGCTGTCCGGGTCCACCCCTGACTAATTTTCACCTCTAGGGAGTATGGGGACACGTGCTGTGAATATCTGACCTTCTCCATAAACAGCTGCTACGAAGAGTCCAGTTACACCATAAAGAGGACTGGGAGGAACTCCGGGGTTTCATGTGTCGTGGGGACTCCGCTTTACCCCACCATCTCGTAAACGTATTTGGGAGTCACATTGACAGAAGTTACACACTCCATCATGTTACTGGACCACAGTGTGACATCAGAGACATCACAGCAGCAAATAGAAATACTCTAATTAACCGAGAAATTACCCCATTCCCTTAATTAATTAATGAAATTACCGAATGCTACATTCATCTCCTCCCTTAATCAGCTGAGAAATTGATTCTGCATCCGACAATTATTAGATTCTCAAATCTGCTTCATTCACATGTAAACAGGTCTATTTTTGAGTCACATTTAGATCACCCTGAGAGCAGAACCAATGGTGGGCTGATGACGTCACAGATGTATTCCGAAATACTGCTCCTATGTACAAGAATATAACTACTATAATACTGCTCCTATGTACAGTATAACTACTATAATACTGCCTCCTATGTACAAGAATATAACTACTATAATACTGCTCCTATGTACAGTATAACTACTATAATACTGCCTCCTATGTACAAGAATATAACTACTATAATACTGCTCCTATGTACAAGAATATAACTACTATAATACTGCCTCCTATGTACAAGAATATAACTACTATAATACTGCTCCAATGTACAAGAATATAACTACTATAATACTGCTCCTATGTACAAGAATATAACTACTATAATACTGCCCCCTATGTACAAGAATATAACTACTATAATACTGCCTCCTATGTACAAGACTATAACTACTATAATACTGCTTCTATGTATAAGAATATAACTACTATAATACTGCCCCCTATGTACAAAAATATAACTACTATAATACTGCTCCTATGTACAAGAATATAACTACTATAACACTGCTCCTATGTACAAGAATATAACTACTATAATACTGCTCCTATGTACAAGAATATAACTACTATAACACTGCCTCCTATGTACAGGAATATAACTACTATAATACTGCTCCTATGTACAAGAATATAACTACTATAATACTGCCTCCTATGTACAAGAATATAACTACTATAATACTGCTCCTATGTACAAGAATATAACTACTATAATACTGCCTCCTATGTACAAGAATATAACTGCTATAATACTGCTCCTATGTACAAGACTATAACTACTATAATACTGCCTCCTATGTACAAGACTATAACTACTATAATACTGCCTCCTATGTACAAAAATATAACTACTATAATACTGCTCCTATGTACAAGAATATAACTGCTATAATACTGCTCCTATGTACAAGAATATAACTACTATAATACTGCTCCTATGTACAAGAATATAACTACTATAATACTGCTCCTATGTACAGGAATATAACTACTATAATACTGCTCCTATGTACAAGAATATAACTACTATAATACTGCCTCCTATGTACAAGAATATAACTACTATAATACTGCTCCTATGTACAAGACTATAACTACTATAATACTGCTCCTATGTACAAGAATATAACTACTATAATACTGCCCTATGTACAAGAATATAACTACTATAATACTGCTCCTATGTACAAGAATATAACTACTATAATACTGCTCCTATGTACAAGAATATAACTACTATAATACTGCTCCTATGTACAAGAATATAACTACTATAATACTGCTCCTATGTACAAGAATATAACTACTATAATACTGCTCCTATGTACAAGAATATACTACTATAATACTGCTCCTATGTACAAGAATATAACTACTATAATACTGCCTATGTACAAGAATATAACTACTATAACTGCTCCTATGTACAGAATATAACTACTATAATACTGCTCCTATGTACAAGAATATAACTACTATAATACTGCCTCCTATGTACAAGAATATAACTACTATAATACTGCTCCTATGTACAGAATATAACTACTATAATACTGCTCCTATGTACAGAATATAACTACTATAATACTGCTCCTATGTACAAGAATATAACTACTATATACTGCTCCTATGTACAAGAATATAACTACTATAATACTGCCTCCTATGTACAAGAATATAACTACTATAATACTGCCTCCTATGTACAAGAATATAACTACTATAATACTGCTCCTATGTACACGAATATAACTACTATAATACTGCTCCTATGTACAAGAATATAACTACTATATACTGCCTCCTATGTACAAGGAATATAACTACTATAATACTGCCTCCTATGTACAAGAATATAACTACTATAATACTGCTCCTATGTACAAGAATATAACTACTATAATAACTGCTCCTATGTACAAGAATATAACTACTATAATACTGCTCCTATGTACAAGAATATAACTACTATAATACTGCTCCTATGTACAAGACTATAACTACTATAATACTGCCTCCTAGGTACAAGAATATAACTACTATAATACTGCCCCCTATGTACAAGAATATAACTACTATAATACTGCTCCTATGTACAAGAATATAACTACTATAATACTGCTCCTATGTACAAGAATATAACTACTATAATACTGCTCCTATGTACAGGAATATAACTACTATAATACTGCTCCTATGTACAAGAATATAACTACTATAATACTGCTCCTATGTACAAGAATATAACTACTATAATACTGCTCCTATGTACAAGATATAACTACTATAATACTGCTCCTATGTACAAGAATATAACTACTATAATACTGCTCCTATGTACAAGAATATAACTACTATAATACTGCCTCCTATGTACAAGAATATAACTACTATAATACTGCTCCTATGTACAAGAATATAACTACTATAATACTGCCTCCTATGTACAAGAATATAACTACTATAATACTGCTCCTATGTACAAGAATATAACTACTATAATACTGCTCCTATGTACAAGAATATACTATATACTGCCTCCTATGTACAAGAATTACTAACTATAATACTGCTCCTATGTACAAGAATATAACTACTATAATACTGCTCCTATGTACAAGAATATAACTACTATAATACTGCTCCTATGTACAAGAATATAACTACTATAATACTGCTCCTATGTACAAGAATATAACTACTATAATACTGCTCCTATGTACAAGAATATAACTACTATAATACTGCTCCTATGTACAAGAATATAACTACTATAATACTGCTCCTATGTACAAGAATATAACTACTATAATACTGCTCCTATGTACAAGAATATAACTACTATAATACTGCTCCTATGTACAAGAATATACTATAATACTGCCTCCTATGTACAAGATATAACTACTATAATACTGCTCCTATGTACAGAATATAACTATAATACTGCTCCTATGTACAAGAATATAACTACTATAATACTGCTCCTATGTACAAGAATATAACTACTATAATACTGCTCCTATGTACAAGAATATAACTACTATAATACTGCTCCTATGTACAAGAATATAACTACTATAATACTGCTCCTATGTACAAGATATAACTACTATAATACTGCTCCTATGTACAAGAATATAACTACTATAATACTGCTCCTATGTACAAGAATATTACTACTATAATACTGCCTCCTATGTACAAGAATATAACTACTATATATACTGCCTCCTATGTACAAGAATATACTACTATAGATACTGCTCCTATGTACAAGGAATATAACTACTATAATACTGCCTCCTCATGTACAAGAATATAACTACTATAATACTGCTCCTATGTACAAGAATATAACTACTATAATATCTCTCCCTATAGTACAAGAATATAACTACTACTAATATCTGCCTGCCTATGTACAAGAAACTATAATATGCCATGTACAGCGAATAGAACAATATAATACTGCTCCTATGTACAGAATATATACTACTATCATACTGCACTGCCTAGATACAAAGAAATTAACTATGCTATATACTGCTCCTATGTACAAGAATATAACTACTATAATACTGCCTCCTATGCTACAAGAATATAACTTTTCCTTATACTGCCTCCTATGTAAAGAATCTACTACATAATACGGCCTCCTATGTACAAGAAGTATAACTACTATAATACTGCTCCTATGCTAACAAGAATAGAACTACTATAATACTGCTCACTATGGACAAGAATATAACTACTATAATACTGCTCCTATGTACAAGAATATAACTACGATAATACTGCTCCTATGTACAAGAATATAACTACTATAATACTGCCTCCTATGTACAAGAATATAACTACTATAATACTGCTCCTATGTACAAGAATATAACTACTATAATACTGCCTCCTATGTACAAGAATATAACTACTATAATACTGCTCCTATGTACGGGAATATAACTACTATAATACTGCTCCCTATTTACAAGAATATAACTACTATAATACTGCTCCTATGTACAAGAATATAACTACTATAATACTGCTCCTATGTACAAGAAATATAACTACTATAATACTGCTCCTATGTACAAGAATATAACTACTATAATACTGCTCCTTGTACAGAGAATATAACTACTATAATACTGCTCCTATGTACAAGAAATAATAACTACTATAATACTGCTCCTATGTACAAGGAATATAACTACTATAATGACTGCTCCTATGTACAAGAATATAACTACTATAATACTGCTCCTATGTACAAGAATATAACTACTATAATACTGCTCCTATGTACAAGAATATAACTACTATAATACTGCCTCCTATGTACAAGAATATATCTACTATAATACTGCCTCCTATGTACAAGAATATAACTACTATAATACTGCCTCCTATGTACAAGAATATAACCTACTATAATACTGCCCCTATGTACAAGAATATAACTACTATAATACTGCCTCCTATGTACAAGAATATAACTACTATAATGCTGCTCCTATGTACAAGGATATAACTACTATAATACTGCTCCTATGTACAAGAATATAACTACTATAATACTGCTCCTATGTACAAGAATATACTGTAATACTGCTCCCTATGGTTTGCCATCAGGCTGCAGGCAGACGTGTCAGTAATCAGTATGTGCTGGGGGTCGTGTATCGGAGTATGTGTCAGTGTTTGGCGTGTACAGGGTTGATGAAGGAAGTGTGGCGGTCGTCTTGCTGGAATAAACCTTCCATTACGTTGCGGAGCTGTAGCATGTTCTGCCTGGCTGGCTCGGAGGATTTCATTACCCGGCCGGTATCTCTGGCGCGTGTCACACACTATTCCGCTTTCTGCACTCGGTGACATTTCATCCTTTCTGCTGCTGAAGTGACATGTGGAGAGTGAAGGCGGAGTGGTCCCCGCGCCGCTCCCCTCAGCCCCACCGCTAACCGTGATTATTAGCACTCTCAGAAGTTCTTGGCAGCTCCTCACACCGGCCTAATGACTGCCTGCTGCGGTCTGACCGCCGGTGAGGGGAATGCTGGGTAATGACATGCAAATGAGTACTGAGACAATCAACCCAGGCATTACTGCAGGCTGTGAGCAGTGCCTGAATGATCCGCAAAGTGGGACTGTATCACACAGGATAGGCTTAGATACACAGCTCAGCAGACAGTATCACACAGGATAGGATTAGATACACGGCTCAGCAGGCAGTATCACACAGGACAGGATTAGATACACAGCTCAGCAGACAGTATCACACAGGATAGGATTAGATACACAGCTCAGCAGACAGTATCACACAGGGTAGGATTAGATACACAGCTCAGCAGACAGTATCACACAGGACAGGATTAGATACACAGCTCAGCAGACAGTATCACACAGGATAGGCTTAGATACACAGCTCAGCAGACAGTATCACACAGGATAGGATTAGATACACAGCTCAGCAGACAGTATCACACAGGGTAGGATTAGATACACAGCTCAGCAGACAGTATCACACAGGACAGGATTAGATACACAGCTCAGCGGACAGTATCACACAGGATAGGATTAGATACACAGCTCAGCAGACAGTATCACACAGGATAGGATTAGATACACAGCTCAGCAGACAGTGTCACACAGGATAGGATTAGATACACAGCTCAGCAGACAGTATCACACAGGACAGGATTAGATACACAGCTCAGCAGACAGTGTCACACAGGATAGGATTAGATACACAGCTCAGCAGTCAGTATCACACAGGATAGGATTAGATACACAGCTCAGCAGACAGTATCACACATGATAGGATTAGATACACAGCTCAGCAGACAGTATCACACAGGATAGGATTAGATACACAGCTCAGCAGACAGTATCACACAGGATAGGATTAGATACTCGGCTCAGCAGACAGTATCACAAAGGATAGGATTAGATACACAGCTCAGCAGACAGTATCACAAAGGACAGGATTAGATACACAGCTCAGCAGTCAGTATCACACAGGACAGGATTAGATACACAGCTCAGCAGACAGTATCACACAGGATAGGCTTAGATACACAGCTCAGCAGACAGTATCACACAGGACAGGATTAGATACACAGCTCAGCAGACAGTATCACACAGGATAGGATTAGATACACAGTTCAGCAGACAGTATCACACAGGGTAGGATTAGATACACAGCTCAGCAGACAGTATCACACAGGACAGGATTAGATACACAGCTCAGCAGACAGTATCACACAGGGTAGGATTAGATACACAGCTCAGCAGTCAGTATTACACAGGATAGGATTAGATACACAGTATCACACAGGACAGGATTAGATACACAGCTCAGCAGTCAGTATCACACAGGATAGTATTAGATACACAGCTCAGCAGGCAGTATCACACAGGATAGGATTAGATACACAGCTCAGCAGACAGTATCACACAGGACAGGATTAGATACACAGCTCAGCAGACAGTATCACACAGGATAGGATTAGATACACAGCTCAGCAGACTGTATCACACAGGATAGGGTTAGATACACAGCTCAGCAGACAGTATCACACAGGATAGGATTAGATACACAGCTCAGCAGACAGTATCACACAGGATAGGATTAGATACACAGCTCAGCAGACAGTATCACACAGGACAGGATTAGATACACAGCTCAGCAGACAGTATAACACAGGATAGGATTAGATACACAGCTCAGCAGACAGTATCACACAGGAGAGGATTAGATACACAGCTCAGCAGACAGTATCACAAAGGACAGGATTAGATACAGCAGACAGTATCACACAGGACAGGATTAGATACAGCAGACAGTATCACACAGGATAGGATTAGATACAGCAGACAGTATCACACAGGACAGGATTAGATACACAGCTCAGCAGACAGTATCACACAGGAGAGGATTAGATACACAGCTCAGCAGACAGTATCACACAGGACAGGATTAGATACAGCAGACAGTATCACACAGGACAGGATTAGATACAGCAGACAGTATCACACAGGACAGGATTAGATACAGCAGACAGTATCACACAGGATAGGATTAGATACAGCAGACAGTATCACACAATAGGATTAGATACAGCAGGCGGTATCACACAATAGGATTAGATACAGCAGACAGTATCACACAATAGGATTAGATACAGCAGACAGTATCACACAATAGGATTAGATACAGCAGGCGGTATCACACAGGATAGGATTAGATACAGCAGACAGTATCACACAGGATGGGATTAGATACAGCAGACAGTATCACACAGGACAGGATTAGATACAGCAGACAGTATCACACAGGATGGGATTAGATACAGCAGGCGGTATCACACAGGATAGGATTAGATACAGCAGGCGGTATCTCACAGGATATGATTAGATACAGCAGACAGTATCACACAGGATGGGATTAGATACAGCAGACAGTATCACACAATAGGATTAGATACAGCAGACAGTATCACACAATAGGATTAGATACAGCAGACAGTATCACACAATAGGATTAGATACAGCAGGCAGTATCACACAATAGGATTAGATACAGCAGACAGTATCACACAGGATGGGATTAGATACAGCAGACAGTATCACACAGGACAGGATTAGATACAGCAGGCAGTATCACACAGGATAGGATTAGATACAGCAGACAGTATCACACAGGATGGGATTAGATACAGCAGACAGTATCACACAGGATAGGATTAGATACAGCAGACAGTATCACACAGGACAGGATTAGATACAGCAGACAGTATCACACAGGACAGGATTAGATACAGCAGACAGTATCACACAGGACAGGATTAGATACACAGCTCAGCAGACAGTATCACACAGGATAGGATTAGATACACAGCTCAGCAGACTGTATCACACAGGATTGGATTAGATACACGGCTCAGCAGACAGTATCACACAGGATAGGATTAGATACACAGCTCAGCAGTCAGTATCACACAGGATAGGATTAGATACACAGCTCAGCAGACAGTATCACACAGGACAGGATTAGATACACAGCTCAGCAGACAGTATCACACAGGACTGGATTAGATACAGCAGACAGTATCACACAGGACAGGATTAGATACGGCAGACAGTATCACACATGACAGGATTAGATATTTCTCCTGGTCACATGACCCTGCATGCTCCTCCTCCCAGTGAGACGTATCTGACTATGTTTCCTCAGACGATGGGCGATACATTGGGACGCAGCCCAGCTCTGAGCATTCCTATGTCATCATTTCTTTTACAGGACCCTGGGAATGTTCCGTACCCCATAGGCGACTGTTCCCACAGCTTTCCTCACTGGGGTTGGGGCCCAGGGGGCTACAGGTCGACCGTTGCAGCCGACTAATATACTGAACCAGTTCATTCATTCTCACGGCCTGAAACGCGTAGGTCACCCATTTCCATTACTTTCTCAGAAACAACTGAGGGCACGTCAGAGAGCGGCGGTGTCGGCACAGTAACGTCAGGGGGGGGGGGGGGGTAATCGCTTATGTAGACGACAGATATGGGGAAGCAAATGCGTTAGTAATTTTCCGGGATTATAGTGAGGACCATCCCTGACAGTAGGGCGGTAAAGAGGCACTTTAGATCTAAGTGGCGTTTTCGGTCTGAGCAGCGGTGCCTCAGTATACGCGGCTCTGAAGAATCCTCACAGACGCCACTGCTCAAAATATTTTCAGGGAATGTTTCAATACCGGAGGAAGCGTCTGAATAATTACAGTCAGCGGACGCAAACGAGTGCCGCTTCTCCGTATAATGTCGCCTTTTGGATAGCAGTGAGGTGTGCGCTAATAAATGACCCCCAGAGAGGCAGCAGATGGCTGTCTGCGAGGCATGAGGCTCCTGGTGCCTCTCTGGTCCTTACTGCCTTTCAATCGACGCATACATTGAGCTATGGTGGCTGCGGTACTTTATGTTCTTGTGTGAGTATTTTGTAGGACTTCATCAGTCCTACCCAGTGACATCATCAGTCATACCCAGTGTAGGTGCCCATTTGATATGACATCATCATTTATATAGAGTATTAGCAGCCATTTTGTATGACATCATCACTTATACCTAGTGGCGGAGCCTGTCATTTTTATGACATCATATAAAGTATTAGCAGCAATTTTGTATATCATCATTTATACCCAGTGCAGGCAGCCATTTTGTATGACATCATCTTTTATAGATAGTGAAGGTGGCCATTTTGTACGGTCATCATTGATATACAGTATTAGCAGCCATTTTGTATGACATCATCTTTTATAGATAGTGAAGGTGGCCATTTTGTACGGTCATCATTTATACCCAGTGCAGGCAGCCATTTTGTATGACATCATCTTTTATAGATAGTGAAGGTGGCCATTTTGTACGGTCATCATTTATACCCAGTGCAGGCAGCCATTTTGTATGACATCATCTTTTATAGATAGTGAAGGTGGCCATTTTGTACGGTCATCATTGATATATAGTATTAGCAGCCATTTTATATGACATCATCTTTTATAGATAGTGAAGGTGGCCATTTTGTACGGTCATCATTGATATACAGTATTAGCAGCCATTTTGTCAGATAGATGCAGTGGCCCAGAAGATGCGTCCAGGCCCTGGTACCTGAGAGGCCCATCATTCAGACGCAATGGAGGCGGCCATTTTAAGTCAGTCAGACATAGACGAGGCACATTTCACTTCACATCACTTGAAGTGTAGGCAGCCGTTCTTCTAATCCTGAACTTCTCAGGGTTGGGGGGGCATATATTTCTGAAAAGGACACCCCCTTTAATACGTGTTTGCTTCTTCTCAACCCAATTCATGTCTTGTGAGAGGCTGAAGCCCGTTGCCTTTCCCGACCTGAAATCCCTGCTCATTTTCTATCGAGCCGTGGCTAGATAGGCTTCTTTTTATTACGTTTTCTGGCTGGAGACAATTGGATGGCGATTAATTAGCCCCTGAGGCTGGCGCGGCATCTTCAGAGCCCTTCCATTGACGGAGATTATACATCTTCCCCTGTAATTGGCCAGGAAAATGGCTAGAGGGAAGATGACGCTCGTCTAGCATCGAGGGATAGCGTTGAAACAGATTTAAGATTATCCGCTCAATTTACAAAGATTTCACCCCCCCATCCCCCAACCCTTTATTATCTGTCGGCCCAGCGTGTTCAACATAATCCCCTTTATGTATTCCAAAGAGAGTGGAGGAATCAATATGGCAGCCCGGATTATGTACAGAACAGATCGAAGACGGAAGAAAATATCAATATTTCTAGGTCAAAAGAGATTTCGTGAGAAAAAGAAGTAAGAATTGGGTATTGAAACTGACAGCAAGACGTCTTTGTTGCCCATGGCAACCAGTCACCGCTCAGCTTTCATTTCTTACTGTAATCTGGAAAATGAAAGCTCCTCTCTGATTGGTTGCTATGGGCAACCAATGCCGTTCTGAGGTATTACAGATGTATAGATGGGCCACGGCCTACACCTTTCTATGTGTTCTGAGGTAATCGAAACGGATAGCCCTTTCTGGTGCAACCAGTGGTGGACTCATCCACAGCTCATTGGCCGCTAAACGCGTCCTATTGTCTAGGCCTAAAATGGAGTCCTGCAACTGGCCAGATGCCATCCATCAGTTTTCCATCTAGACAAATGATATCACTCCACCTTACGCTGAAGGACATCAGTTTTGACCTCCAAAATGGCTGCCTCCAGAAGCGCACGCAGGCTCAAACGCGAATTCCTTAAGAATGAGAGGAAATGATGGCAGTGCAAAAGTTTACACGCCCCCAGCTATATCGTGTTTAAAAAGAAAAAAATGAAGTAAATATTTTATAATGACCTCATCACCCGCAAATGTAAGGGAAAATCTCTATAAGTGGACATCTTGTCTTATTATCGGAGTCTAGGAACCTCATTATAGATAGAAGAGAGGCCTGGCCGCGCCTGATTACTTATCACTAATGATCCCGCTGAGACTTCCACCTATAGTACACGCTGTCCTTCCAGAGCTGGCAAAAATAATAATTCAGTCCCTTGCGCCTGAAACGCGCCGCTGACAGCCTGCGAAAGTGAAATAACTGGAGTCTCATTATCCGACTTAATTCTTCTTTCATTAATAGGATATTGGAGGGAAGGTTGTCGGCAGATCATTTCATTTCTACTTGTTCCTCAGACGAACTACGTAGAAATATACAAAAATGGCGGAGGATGCGGGCACACGGCTGCGGCATTGTTTTCTGTTGGTGACTAAAACCTTAAGGCATAAACATGTAGATTCCCATCATCTCTGTGTACGCAGCGCCTTGATAAAAATATCCCCCCCCCTCTCTCAACGTGTCCTTGTATCTCGCCTCCCAGGTGCTGCGAGGCTTCGTCTGCCGAGTTTCCACCTTCATGCCAGATGTTCTGGTGCAGCCATTCAAAACGTAGTGAGATGACAGCTTTGAGGAAGTTTACACGCCCCAGTTAAAGTATACCCTGCAAGTGCAAAAGTCTGTGAATCAATAAAATAACTACTTTTCGCTCAGAAAATTCACGTGATTTTTTAAGGGGCGCCTAAACTTTTGCACAAGACTGTAGAACACCATCAAGTGAGCTAGATTAGCCACTCCAACCAGGCAACATATATGGCCTGTAGGGGGCAGGTAACAAGCATTACTGGTAGTATGAAGAGGGTAGGATTGCACTGAGAGACGCAAAACGATTGTGATACAACTAATGCACCGTGGGTTGGTGCAAATTTCAACCTTCTTTTGTGTGACCTGAAATGCGTGGGATTCTTGGCCATTACACAGCAGCAGGCACCATGTAGTCAGGGCTTTATGGGAATGTCTTTCAGCTCAGGCGGTGTTCATGGTATCCCGGTGAACAGCTCTGAACTGCGCTCCCACGATGCCTGTTGGATGCTGGTGTCTGGACGAGGTGACATTGAGACTAGAGACTGGTCCAGGGGCCCCGTGCTGGGACTCTGCAGAGCATCAATCTTAAAAAATAACAACGTGCTAAATATGCCAGCTCTTTCTGCTGACTGCAGAACATGTGAGACTCCGAGAGCAGCCTGCGCCTTTAGCGAACATATCTCGCCTGCAGGCATCTTGATGTATGCTTGGCATATATTATAATGTCTTCCTGCATGTCGGCGCATTTCAGTCAGCTGGATGACGGGTAGGGGAGGTAATCGTATTGAGGAGATTTCCTAAACCATGGTTTTCTATCTACAAAAACAATAATCTGGGATTTACGGTGCCAACAGGATGCCAGATAATGGCGCTTCTTCCAGAGACAGGGATTAAAGGTAGCACACAACGCGTTTCAATCATTTATTGCCTATAAGGATGTACCGATATTCCATTTGAGCATGGTCGGTTTGGTGAGCACCTGTCACACCACCTATCTCACAGCCCATGTGACTGCTATAGGGCCCCTTGAGATAGAGGGCCCAGCCTATCCCCTTTTGAATTACTGTACAGGTAGAAGGAAGTGGGTAAGGGTAAACAAGCAAGGTGGTGAACCACCACAAGAAATGGGGTCCAGTTTATTTTTGGCTACAGGGACCTGTTCCTCTATAGACCCTCATCAAGCAGAACATTATGGAGTCCTTTGCGCTATCAAAAAAGCCATAAGTTAAGAATAGAAGAACCACTCCTGAGGATCACAAATGTTGACCAATGTACACATTTCCTCTCAAATTGTGCCCTCAACCCAGGGCCCATACTTATAACCTAAACCCCCAGGAAGTCCATCAGTATCTTCTCCCATAAGGACAAAATTCCATATTGCTGGGACTGTAGGTTCGATGGGGAGCAGAAAGAGAGGCCGTATTGTTTCCTGCTGCCATCAGAGGGGATATTCCATATCATCAAGACTCTTGTTCACGTATAATTTATCGCCAGATTACAAGATGTAATGTACGGCTCAAACACAACACAACTAACGCCGCCGTACACAGTACGAGAATTTCTAATTAATCCCCTCTAGGCAAGCTAGGGTTATTTATGATTGGTGAAAGTGGCAGAGAGAGGCTCCGACGGTAAAGTGCACAAGGCATTAATCCATCCGTTTCTAGAGTACCTCTGGGGCGTAGATCAGTCATTGGCCTACTACAGCTAATGGGGGAAATAAATGAGGTGGCCAAGAAGAGGTGAAGGACGCAACCCTATGGAGGGGTCACTCATGGTACAGAGATGATGATGTATAAGCAGAGAACTTCTCTCTCTGTGAAGGAGACAATATGTCCAGATAAAGGCGATGCGTTGGACAGGACTTCTATTGACTGCTCTCGGCTGTCACTCAGGTCTCGGGCAGCTGTCTCTTGTCTCTATGTAGATACAATAGGGCATGGCGGCCACTGGTTTTGTCTTCTTGGCAGAATGCTCTATCCCATTAGTGGCTTTTGTACCAGAGTGTCACCTTGTGACGTTCATTGTGTCTCGCTCGTCCTGCCTGCCTGTTGGAGTGGAGGACAGTACTGATGGTGAAGAAAATGTGCGAGGAACTTCTGAATGGACTTTTGTGTTACTGTCATGAAAGTGCACTAGTTCTAGTAGATCTTATGCTTCATATGAGAGGTCACCAACAAGGTATCCTAGCGAGGTGTAATAGAGGTAGATAACAAATGTTCTGACTTGTAGTAGAGGTAGGTAAATTAATGGGTTGTCATAATGACTTGTAGAGGAGGTAGATAACCAATGGGTTATCCTAGTGATGTGTAGTAGAGGTATAGGAAATATGTTGACTTGTAGTGTAGGTAGGTAGCAAATGGGTAATCCTAATGGCTTGTAGTAGAGTTAGGTGGCCACAGGTTTATCCTAGAAACTTCTAGTAGTAGAGGTAGGTAACCACTGGGTTATCCTAATGGGTTGTAGTAGAATAAGGTGACCACAGGTTTATCCTAGAAACTTCTAGTAGTAGAGGTAGGTAACCACTGGGTTATCCTAATGGCTTGTAGTAGAATAAGGTGGCTATAGGTTTATCCTAGACCAACAATTTATCCTAGTGAATTTTTAGTAAAGATAGATGTCTATAGTTTTATCCTAGATACTTCTAATAGTAGAGGTAGGTAAGCAATAAGTTATCCTAGTGAATTTTAATAGAGGTAAGTGCCCTAGAGACTTCTAGCAGTAGACATATGCAGCCAAGGTGTTGTCCTAGTGATTTGCAGTATTTCTGAATACGATGGAGCACCAGATCATATATCTATCGGTCTATCCATCCTTCAAATTCCTTTAATCTACTTAATTGGGGCCCAGTTGGCCCCTGAGATTAATCTAGTGACCTAATAAGCCTTAAGTCATGGTGCTGTCATATAATGTACCTGACATTTTAAGAAGGGGTGGTCTGCTGGCCCCTTTGGCCATGCCGGTTCCTAGCAACTCAGTCCAGCCCTAGCCCTTCATACATGAAATATTCTGATCCTCTTACTGAAGTCTTCAAGTCTGGAGCAGCTGCTCCTTGTCATACCTGGATACGAGGATCGACATCTACAAAGCGGCTTAATGCAATTTTTTCAAGCCTCTAATTCCAAACAACTAAATGGATTTAGAGGTGGCGGTCCATCAGGGCCGTTAATACCAGCATGTCCTTGGCAATAATACGTGCAGGCCGAGAGATTTAGACATACAGGAAAACTTGCTCCGGGCCAGGTATATTATCTAACAGCTTCTAATGGGTCTAGCTTAAGGCTATTACCGACTAATACTCCCTCATCCACCCGGGAAAATGATAACCACCTGAGCAATCTCTCGGTAGACACCCCCCTTTCCCTCAAGGGAACGCTCATCCACCAATTATGAAGTCAACTCCACCATCCTGACGGAGATTCTTGTGGAGGACGCTGTTTTTTTTTCTGCCTCTCTGGGAAGGTTGTTATTTTTCTGTGCAGAAAGCATTTTCCCCCCCAATTTTCTGTACAGAAATGACGGAGGTAATCAGGTCACATTCTGGCGGGTGATTACAGAATATGCTGATTTGTACCGGTGCCCGGGTTTATCAACACCCTCGTGGATTGTGCTGTCTGCCTGTAAAGCCTTGTAATTATGCCAGTGTCGCACATCACAATCGTCTTGGTTAAGGGCAAGATGTGCAAAGAGATATTTTAAGCTTTTAATGCCTGTGTTATTTACAATTTTAGTATCTGGTTTTATATGTGGCATTTTATATGAGTTTTATGCTATTCTGTTATTGTTTTCCCGGCTGAGTAAACACTAGGCAAACCAGGCCCGACATGGACTATCCTGATCTGGATTATCGGCCAAGGCTGGGGTAAAACAGGTGGCCCACAGGCCCACGTACACCCTTGTTTCTGGTCCATCTGGCCTAATGATCCTCAGAGCATCTTACCGCCATCTATTAGATATTGCCAACCGTATCTAGAGAGTGTTCACATGAAAGGTGAGATAATATCTAAGAGCGTATAGACATGAACAAATCTCTGACGTATTATCTCAAAGCCTATGACACAGTAAGACAGGACCAGAGAAGTTCTGAGATAATAAGTCAGACCAAGAGGCTATGAGATAATAACTCAGAGCCAGAGTGGGCTATGAGATAATACAACGGCCAATAGTAATAGGCCTGACATCTCACAGACTAGTTCTGATTTTATATCTTAGGATCTGACTTATTATCTCATAGCCTTGGTTTCATATATTTTGCCTAACTTATCTCACAATCCTGGTTTACTTCCTCTAGATCTGACTTATCTCATAGCCCTGACTTATCATCTCATAGTCCTGGTTTACTTCCTCTAGATCTGACTTATCTCATAGCCCTGACTTATCATCTCATAGTCCTGGTTTCTTTCCTCTTGATCTGACTTATCTCATAGCCCTGACTTATCATCTCATAGTCCTGGTTTACTTCCTCTAGATCTGACTTATCTCATAGCCCTGACTTATCATCTCATAGTCCTGGTTTACTTCCTCTAGATCTGACTTATCTCATAGCCCTGACTTATCATCTCATAGTCCTGGTTTACTTCCTCTAGATCTGACTTATCTCATAGCCCTGACTTATCATCTCATAGTCCTGGTTTACTTCCTCTAGATTTGACTTATCTCATAGCCCTGACTTATCATCTCATAGTCCTGGTTTCTTTCCTCTTGATCTGACTTATCTCATAGCCCTGACTTATCATATAGCCCTGACTTATCATCTCATAGTCCTGGTTTACTTCCTCTAGATCTGACTTATCTCATAGCCCTGACTTATCATCTCATAGTCCTGGTTTACTTCCTCTAGATCTGACTTATCTCATAGCCCTGACTTATCATCTCATAGTCCTGGTTTCTTTCCTCTTGATCTGACTTAATATCTCATAGCTCCGATTTGACATACTGTATCTTGTCTGACTTAGCTCAGAATGCTTGTTTAATTCCTTATTATCTCCTGTTCTTTACTTGATATCTCAGGAGGACCTGGCTTATTATCTCATAGACCTGGTTTAATACTTCTGGATCTGACTTAGTATTTCAGAGCCTTGACCAAAAGGGATTTTACCACAGCATAAAAATGATCAGTTCCAATAATATTACGCCAGGTTTGAAATAGTCAGGGTTTTGAGATAATAAGTCAGGGCTATAAGATAATTAGTCAGGCTTGATACCAGCAGCTCCACCTAGAGGTCAGGATGTCTCATTGCATCATACATCTGCGTTGAACTCCACGTTGTCTCTGTATTCAGATTTATAGTGGGTATGAGATGGCAGATCATGGCCGCAGATCACATCCTGACAACTAGAGCTGCAGAACAGAATGAAAAAATGCTTAAATGATAGTCTCGCGGTCTAGACGCAAAGCCGTGCGTAGATCAATCAGGGCGGCGTGCGCAGCTTACAGAGAGACCAATATCCACATACATCATATCTGCTGGAAGTTTAAAGGTCATGATGCTTGTAATGCAAGCCACACCGGTCACTGGGGATAAACTGGGGAGGGGGGATCATGTGCTGCAGAAGATTTGTATAATCAAAGGGCGTCTAAGACTCCTGGAGCCCATCGTTCTCCATGGTGAACCCCAGGCTAAAGCCGAAGTGTGCAAAAAGGCATGTCTACCCAGATAATACATAAACTGAAAGAACCCCTCCCATAACTTATCCTTAAAATACTTTTTTCCTAGACTATCAATACTCCGCCTTTGACAATCGGGTCCCAATTTCTCTTCTCAGCTTGGGAAGTGATGATTCGTCTGTGTGGGGAAGGTTCAGCTTCAGACACAGAAAGACAAGAATCTAGTGGTAATTACACTGTGCTGTGTCTTACCGCTGGGAGAGGGGCAGGGAGAGCTGCTTGGTCAGTATCCGTGCTCTATACTGCACATTGGGTTGACAGTAATACCAGGAATGACTATGGGTGTTTCCAAATACTAACGCTTTAAACACCTGTCAACAGAAGTTTTAGTGGTAGTTTAGCGGTGCTGTGACTGCCCGCTGGGAGAGGGGCAGAGAGAGCTGCTTGGTCAGTATCCATACTCTATACTGTACATGTGTCTGCACTTTGCATTGATAGTAATATCAGGTATGAGTATGGGAACTTACATGAACCCTTTAAATACCTTCTTATAGAGAAGATTTAATGGAAATTCAGCTGTGCTGTATCTTCCCGCTGGGAGAGGGGAAGAGAGAGCTGCTTGGTCAGCATCTGGGCTCTATACGATAAACATAGCTGTGTATATAAAATCCTTTAAACACCTGATAATGGTGGAGGTAATACCATTCCAGAAGGCAGTGGAAGTTTTGGGATATTGTTATTAACCACTAGGCTCCTGGATAATCAGAATCGATTATCTATACGCTCCAGTTCAGCCTTGTAGCAGCTGCACAGCGCCACCTGCAGTAAATTGTCTGCCTTTAAAAAGAAGCAGCCACTGACCGGTCTTAAAACACATAATATCCAACTGCTTTATACTGGATCCTATGGGAAATTGGGAAATGGTAACTGGGAGGGAGGCAGCGATGATCCACATTGATGTGGGATGCTGTGTACCAGGCAACGGGAGGCAGGGCAGGTGCCGGCGGTAACACTGCCGTCTATTTCTGGCAGCCGCTTCCCACACACACCTGTTACTAATTGGTTAATTTGTGTAATTAAGCTCAGCTGCGCATTAATTCCACCATTTACTTGTTAAAGTTGACAAGCCCCTGGCTGACATCTGCTCCCCGCCTGCTAATGGGGGATCGGAAGGGAGCCGGGGGTTAATGCGGCCTGTGTTCTCAATCAAGGTGGGGGGACAGCGACCAAAGCCAAGTGTGAACAGTGACCTGACTATCATAAGTAATTGTGCTGCTGAGCTGTGTATCTAATCCTATCCTGTGTGATACTGACTGCTGAGCTGTGTATCTAATCCTCTCCTGTGTGATACTGACTGCTGAGCTGTGTATCTATTCCTATCCTGTGTGATACTGTCTGCTGCGCTGTGTATCTAATCCTGTCCTGTGTGATACTGCCTGCTGAGCTGTGTATCTAATCCTATCCTGTGTGATACTGTCTGCTGCGCTGTGTATCTAATCCTGTCCTGTGTGATACTGCCTGCTGAGCTGTGTATCTAATCCTATCCTGTGTGATACTGCCTGCTGAGCTGTGTATCTAATCCTATCCTGTGTGATACAGTCTGCTGAGCTGTGTATCTAATCCTATCCTGTGTGATACTGACTGCTGAGCTGTGTATCTAATCCTATCCTGTGTGATACTGACTGCTGAGCTGTGTATCTAATCCTATCCTGTGTGATACTGTCTGCTGAGCTGTGTATCTAATCCTATCCTGTGTGATACTGTCTGCTGAGCTGTGTATCTAATCCTATCCTGTGTGATACTGTCTGCTGAGCTGTGTATCTAATCCTATCCTGTGTGATACTGTCTGCTGAGCTGTGTATCTAATCCTATCCTGTGTGATACTGTCTGCTGAGCTGTGTATCTAATCCTATCCTGTGTGATACTGCCTGCTGAGCTGTGTATCTAATCCTATCCTGTGTGATACTGACTGCTGAGCTGTGTATCTAATCCTATCCTGTGTGATACTGTCTGCTGAGCTGTGTATCTAATCCTATCCTGTGTGATACTGACTGCTGAGCCGTGTATCTAATCCTGTCCTGTGTGATACTGACTGCTGAGCTGTGTATCTAATCCTATCCTGTGTGATACTGTCTGCTGAGCTGTGTATCTAATCCTATCCTGTGTGATACTTTCTGCTGAACTGTGTATCTAATCCTGTCCTGTGTGATACAGTCTGCTGAGCTGTGTATCTAATCCTATCCTGTGTGATACTGTCTGCTGAGCTGTGTATCTAATCCTATCCTGTGTGATACTGTCTGCTGAGCTGTGTATCTAATCCTATCCTGTGTGATACTGTCTGCTGAGCTGTGTATCTAATCCTATCCTGTGTGATACTGACTGCTGAGCAGTGTATCTAATCCTATCCTGTGTGATACTGTCTGCTGAGCTGTGTATCTAATCCTATCCTGTGTGATACTGTCTGCTGAGCTGTGTATCTAATCCTATCCTGTGTGATACTGTCTGCTGAGCTGTGTATCTAATCCTATCCTGTGTGATACTGACTGCTGAGCTGTGTATCTAATCCTATCCTGTGGGATACTCTCTGCTGAGCTGTGTATCTAATCCTATCCTGTGTGATACTGTCTGCTGAGCCGTGTATCTAATCCTATCCTGTGTGATACTGCCTGCTGAGCCGTGATACCAGCTCTGGGTCTTGCGGTTTATCAGGACAGTGGATGTAGGTGACATGTCAGCACCAGACTGATGAGCAGCTGCTCCCTTCCCCCCCAGTAACGGTCTCTTCCTTCCCCCTCAGTAACGGTCTCTTCCTTCCCCCTCAGTAACGGTCTCTTCCTTCCCCCTCAGTAACGGTCTCTTCCTTCCCCCTCAGTAACGGTCTCTTCCTTCCCCCTCAGTAACGGTCTCTTCCTTCCCCCTCAGTAACGGTCTCTTCCTTCCCCCCCAGTAACGGTCTCTTCCTTCCCCCCCAGTAACGGTCTCTTCCTTCCCCCCCAGTAACGGTCTCTTCCTTCCCCCCCAGTAACGGTCTCTTCCTTCCCCCCCAGTAACGGTCTCTTCCTTCCCCCCCAGTAACGGTCTCTTCCTTCCCCCCCAGTAACGGTCTCTTCCTTCCCCCCAGTAACGGTCTCTTCCTTCCCCCCCAGTAACGGTCTCTTCCTTCCCCCCCAGTAACGGTCTCTTCCTTCCCCCCCAGTAACTGTCTCTTCCTTCCCCCCCAGTAACGGTCTCTTCTTCCCCCCCAGTAACGGTCTCTTCCTTCCCCCCAGTAACGGTTCTCTTCCTTCCCCCCCACAGTAACGGGCGCTCCTTTCCCCCCCAGTAACGGTCGCTCCCTTCCCCCCCAGTAACGGTCTCGCCCTGTCCCCCCCCAGTACGGTCTCTCCTTCCCCCCCAGTAACGGGCTCGTCCTTCCCCCCAGTAACGGTCTCTCCCTTCCCCCCAGTAACGGGTCCTCTTCCTTCCCCCCCAGTAACGGTCTCTTCCTTCCCCCCCAGTAACGGTCGCTTCCTTCCCCCCCATAACGGTCTCTTCCTTCCCCCCAGTAACGGTCTCTTCCTTCCCCCCAGTAACGGTCTCTTCCGTCCCCCCCCAAGTAACGGTCTCTTCTTCCCCCCAGTAACGGTCTCTTCCTCCCCCCCCAGTAACGGTCTCTTCCTTCCCCCCCCAGGTAACGGTCTCTCCCTGCCCCCCCAGTAACGGTCTCTCCTTCCCCCCAGTAACGGTCTCTCCGCGTCCCCCCAGTAACGGTCTCGTCCCTTCCCCCCCCAGTAACGGTCTCTTTCTTCCCCCCCAGTAACGGCTCTCTCCCTTCCCCCCCCAGTAACGGTCTCTTCCTTCCCCCCCAGTAACGGTCTCTTCCTCCCCCCCCAGTAACGGTCTCTTCCTTCCCCCCCAGTAACGGTCTCTCCCTTCCCCCCCAGTACGGTCTCTTCCTTCCCCCCCCAGTAACGGTCTCTCCCTTCCCCCCAGTAACGGTCTCTCCCTTCCCCCCAGTAACGGTCTCTTTCCTTCCCCCCCAGTAACGGTCTCTCCCTTCCCCCCCCCCAGTAAACGGTCTCTCCCTTCCCCCCCCAGTAACGGTCTCTCCCTTCCCCCCCCAGTAACGGTCTCTCCCTTCCCCCCCCCAGTAACGGTCTCTTCCTTCCCCCCCCAGTAAACGGTCTCTTCCTTCCCCCCCCAGTAACGGTCTCTTCCTTCCCCCCCAGTAACGGTCTCTTCCTTCCCTCCCAGATACGGTCTCTTCCTTCCCTCCCAGTAACGGTCTCTTCTTCCCTCCCAGTAACGGTCTCTTCCTTCCCTCCCAGTAACGGTCTCTCCCTTCCCCCCAGTAACGGTCTCTTCCTTCCCCCCCCAGTAACGGTCTCTCCCTTCCCCCCAGTAACGGTCTCTTCCTTCCCTCCCAGTAACGGTCTCTTCCTTCCCTCCCAGTAACGGTCTCTCCCTTCCCTCCCAGTACGGTCTCTTCCTTCCCTCCCAGTAACGGTCTCTTCCTTCCCTCCCAGTAACGGTCTCTCCCTTCCCCCCAGTAACGGTCTCTTCCTTCCCCCCCAGTAACGGTCTCTCCCTTCCCCCCAGTAACGGTCTCTTCCTTCCCTCCAGTAACGGTCTCTTCCTTCCCTCCCAGTAACGGTCCTCTCCCTTCCCCCTCAGTACGGTCTCTTCCTTCCCCCCAGTAACGGTCTCTCCCTTCCCCCCAGTAACGGTCTCTTCCTTCCCTCCCAGTAACGGTCTCTTCCTTCCCTCCCAGTAACGGTCTCTCCCTTCCCCCCAGTAACGGTCTCTTCCTTCCCTCCCAGTAACGGTCTCTTCCTTCCCTCCCAGTAACGGTCTCTCCCTTCCCCCCCAGTAACGGTCTCTCCCTTCCCCCCAGTAACGGTCTCTTCCTTCCCTCCCAGTAACGGTCTCTTCCTTCCCTCCCAGTAACGGTCTCTCCCTTCCCCCTCAGTAACGGTCTCTTCCTTCCCCCCCAGTAACGGTCTCTCCCTTCCCCCCAGTAACGGTCTCTCCCTTCCCCCTCAGTAACGGTCTCTCCCTTCCCCCCAGTAACGGTCTCTTCCTTCCCTCCCAGTAACGGTCTCTTCCTTCCCTCCCAGTAACGGTCTCTTCCTTCCCCCCCCCCAGTAACGGTCTCTTCTTCCCCCCCCAGTAACGGTCTCTTCCTTCCCTCCCAGTAACGGTCTCTTCCTTCCCTCCCAGTAACGGTCTCTTCCTTCCCCCCCCCCAGTAACGGTCTCTTCCTTCCCCCCCAGTAACGGTCTCTCCCTCCCCCCCAGTAACGGTCCTCTTCCTTCCCCCCCAGTAACGGTCTCTTCCTTCCCCCCCAGTAACGGTCTCTTCCTTCCCCCCCAGTAACGGTCTCTTCCTTCCCCTCTCTTCTCTGATACTACAATCCCCTGTGGTCCCATGGGAAGCTGGACCCGCGGCTTCCTGACCTGCCGGCTACGCCCTGCTCCGGGGCTGATAACAGAGAGCATGTGCAGGAGGGCGCACTAATAAAGCAGCTCATGATATAACGCATGTACAGAAGTTGCTTAGATTATTTTTTTCACTTAAAGGGGAATTCTGACCGGAATTTCCTAATTGGTACAAGTCGTGGAGCTCATCCCGCTGTTTTAAACGAGGGTCTCAACGTTCCTGGCAAATGTTTTATGCAGAAGTTACGGCATTGCGAAAATCGTTGGTTTGAGTAAATTAACCCTCGCATCTGGCTGAGCGGTGACACCCTGCTGTCTACAGAAACAACTCTCTACTGCCACTGGTGAGAAACGGTACTGCATGCGGGGGGAAAAGAAATTCTTGTAAGTAGGACATTTCAGTTAGGCGGTCATAGAGAACTATCTGACTTATCAGGCTAGTAGCGGAGGACAACCTAATAGTCCTGACCGCCAGTCCTGTAACATAAAAAGTCACGCCTGGGGTGGAGGACTTCCTCTCAGTAATTAAGCCCCTTCATTGAACAAAAGCAGGAGCCATTGATTGTTTATCAGCTTGTTAAGCGTAAGAGCTTGCACTCTTTTCCTGTTTCGATGAGGTCGGGAAGCTGGGTTACTGCGGGGCGGTGACTGGGTTAAGTCTTGGTGTGCAGGAAGGGAGCGCCATTTATATGTTGGGATGGCTTTGTGTGACTCGACGACTTCATCAGCTTGGAATTAGAATTCTGGATTCGAGAGGGAGAGGTGTCGAGACGTATGCGACATCACGCTCGGATAATTCCTATCCCAATGCCTCATTTTGGGTTCTTGGCGTTGTTGTGGTGCCCATCGCTGTACCAGAATTTACATTATGGAGAGACATTTCGACAGCTGGAGGCGCCCAGGCTGAATTTCCAATGTCACCCCCTCCCTTTAACTTTTTTTCCCTGAACTCCCAAGGGGCTTTTCGAAAAATTACATTTTTCCCCACGATCTCTCGGCCTATAACAAGCAAATAAAGAAATAAAGGGCTACTAAAATCAATCCAGCGATAACTGACTAATGGCTTATTAGCCCTGAAACGCGGCAGGTGAGGGATGCCGGGGAGCAGCTGAGCGCTCCACTCTCACATGCTGTCGTCGCTGAGCACTTGCCTTTGGCCGCATAACAAATACATAGCGGGGGAGAGAACGCTGGAACAAACAGATAATCTATAGGAAATAAATGTTCCGCTGACGCCAGGTATTGTATTCAACGGAAGCCATAATAATATCATTAGCATTAGAGCGGCAATTCAGCTCTGCGTATGGAGGCTGCGGGAGTAATGTTGTCATTAAGGCAAAGCTAGTCAGTAGTCTGTAACGATGTCTCCTCCGTGCTGTGCCTAAATGAATGACGTCCCCAACCAATGACAATTCCTTGAGATTAACCGTATGTGTCACTCAGTGTGTAGTACTGATCACTATACTCTAGTCACCTCTCACCAGTGATATCACCGCTCTGTGTCCTGGTGATCCGGGTGTAGTACTGATCACTATACTCTAGTCACCTCTCACCAGTGATATCACCGCTCTATGTCCTGGTGATCTGGGTGTAGTACTGATCACTATACTCTAGTCACCTCTCACCAGTGATATCACCGCTCTGTGTCCTGGTGATCTGGGTGTAGTACTGATCACTATACTCTAGTCACCGCTCTGTGTCCTGGTGATCCGGGTGTAGTACTGATCACTATACTCTAGTCACCTCTCACCAGTGATTTCACCGCTCTGTGTCCTGGTGATCCGGGTGTAGTACTGATCACTATACTCTAGTCACCTCTCACCAGTGATATCACCGCTCTGTGTCCTGGTGATCCGGGTGTAGTACTGATCACTATACTCTAGTCACCTCTCACCAGTGATATCACCGCTCTGTGTCCTGGTGATCCGGGTGTAGTACTGATCACTATACTCTAGTCACCTCTCACCAGTGATATCACCGCTCTGTGTCCGGGTGATCCGGGTGTAGTACTGATCACTATACTCTAGTCACCTCTCACCAGTGATTTCACCGCTCTGTGTCCGGGTGATCTGGGTGTAGTACTGATCACTATACTCTAGTCACCTCTCACCAGTGATTTCACCGGGTGTAGTACTGATCACTATACTCTAGTCACCTCTCACCAGTGATGTATATACAGTGATATCACCGCTCTATGTCCTGGTGATCTAGGTGTAGTACTGATCACTATACGCTAGTGACCTCTCACCAGCGATTTCACCGCTCTGTGTCCTGGTGATCCGGGTGTAGTACTGATCACTATACTCTAGTCACCTCTCACCAGTGATTTCACCGCTCTGTGTCCGGGTGATCTGGGTGTAGTACTGATCACTATACTCTAGTCACCTCTCACCAGTGATTTCACAGCTCTGTGTCCTGGTGATCCGGGTGTAGTACTGATCACTATACGCTAGTCACCTCTCACCAGTGATGTATATACAGTGATATCACCGCTCTATGTCCTGGTGATCTAGGTGTAGTACTGATAACTATACGCTAGTGACCTCTCACCAGCGATTTCACCGCTCTGTGTCCTGGTGATCTGGGTGTAGTACTGATCACTATACTATAGTCACCTCTCACCAGTGATGTATATACAGTGATATCACCGCTCTATGTCCTGGTGATCCGGGTGTAGTACTGATTACTATACTATAGTCACCTCTCACCAGTGATATCACCGCTCTATGTCCTAGTGATCCGGCTGTAGTACTGATCACTATACGCTAGTCACCTCTCACCAGTGATTTCACCGCTCTGTGTCCTGGTGATCCGGCTGTAGTACTGATCACTATACTCTAGTCACCTCTCACCAGTGATGTACAGTATATACAGTAATATCACCGCTCTATGTCCTGGTGATCTGGGTGTAGTACTGATCACTATACTCTAGTGACCTCTCACTAGTGATTTCACCGCTCTATGTTCTGGTGATCTGTATGTAGTACTGATCACCTCTCAACAGGGATATATATACAGTGATATCACCGCTCTATGTCCTGGTGATCTGGATGTAGTAGTACTGATCACTATGCTCTAGTCACCTCTCACCAGTGATGTACAGTATATACAGTGATATCACCGCTCTATGTCCTGGTGATCTGGATGTAGTACTGATCACTATACTCTAGTCACCTCTCACCAGTGATGTGTATACAGTGATATCACCGCTCTATGTCCTGGTGATCTGGATGTAGTAGTACTGATCACTATGCTCTAGTGACCTCTCACCAGTGATGTATATACAGTAATATCACCGCTCTGTGTCCTGGTGATCTGGGTGTAGTACTGATCACTATACATATATTCAGTGATATCACCGCTCTCTGTATACCAGACCCTATTTCATCGTCTCTGGTGGTGACTGATGGCATGCATCATGTGATGGACTTAGGCGTGAAGGAGCCGCACATTGTACTAAAACATAATGGATGTCCGAAGGACAATGGGAGTCGGTAATGGGAGAGCCGGGCCATTGTTCCTGTGAGTGTCATATGAGTCTGATTTCTAAGGAAGCAACGAATTAGACCCGTCTCTTCATGCGACTCTCTTGTCTGCAGCTTTTTTAGGGCACTTTTACCTTCATTATTCTGACGAAACCCATTAACTCTGGCCGCTTGTGTTTATCCGTGAGAAGAAAAAGCCCACAGGTGACATGGAGCTGATAACCTTTTACCATTCCCCGTAATTCGTACGTTCCGTTAAAGAGATCATATTATCTTCAATGTTTCTTTAAAACACATGAAAAAAGATAAATTTGCAGGACGGCGCCATAAATGTAGGCAATCTATCTTCTCAGTTGCGCCCTCTTTCTTGATGATCGTTTGTCATAATATATTCCAAGCCCCTGTCTTCCCACGCCTTGGACGAGGCCGCCTTATTAGATTGGTAAAGTTACAGTGATTTGACGATCGGGTCTACACAGTAGAAGAAAAAGCCCACTGGTGACACGGACATGGAGCTGACATGGACATGGAGAAGATAACCTTTCACCGCCCCCATAGTACGCCTGACATGCTAGCTAGATCTGATTATCTTTATTGTTCCATAAAAACACATAAAAAAAATTACAAAAAGTTGTAGGACGGTGCCATAGATATAGGTGATCTATCTTCTGCTTAGTATCCTCTTCCTTCACGATTGTGTGTCATAATATCTTCTAAGCCCTGGTCTTCCCGCACCTTGGACGAGGCCGACTTATTAAATCGGTAGAGTTAGTCATTTGACGATCGGCTCTAGCTGGTAGAAGTAAAAGCCCACAGGTGGCATGGACATGGAGCTGACCTAGACATGGAGAAAATAACCTATGACCGCCACCATAATACGCGTGACATGTTAGTTGTCTCCATTGTTCCATAAAAACTGATGAAAAAAGATAAAGTTGTAGGACAGTGCCATAGATTTAGGTGAATCTTCAGTTTTTTGCTTTGTATCCTCTTCCTTCACGATTGCGTGTCTTCTAAGCCCTCATCTTCTCACGCTTTGGACGAGGCCGCCCTATTAGATCAGTAGAGTTAGTCATTTGACAATCGGTTCTATCCAGTAGTAGAAAAATCCCACAGGGAACATGGACATAGAGCTGACATGGACATGGAGAAGATAACCTTTCACCGGCCTAATAAGACGCCTGACGCGTTAGCTGGGTTGGATTGTCTTGATTGTTCCATAAAAACACATGAAAAAAGATTACGTTGTAGGACGGCGCTATAGATTTTTCATGAAGATCGTTTGCCAAAATATCTTCTAAGCCCTCGTCTTCCCGTGCCATGGACGAGGCCACCTTATTAGATCAGTAGAGTTACAGCCCACCGGTGACAAGGACATGGAGCTGACATGGAGAAGATAACCTTCCACCCATAATTCACCTCTCACGTTAACGAGATTGGAATATCTTGATTGATAATTAAGTTGCAGGACGGCGCCGTAGAGATAGGCGATTGTCTTATCTTCTCCTTCTTTCTTCACGATCACTTGTCATAATATGTCCAGAGCCTCAGTCTTCCTGCGCAGCCGCCTTATTAGATCACTAGATTTGCAGTCATTTGTCAAGTCCAAATCGCAGCGGAAAGGGAAATTGCGGAACGTAATTATCTCATCGGATTATACCATTACGGCCAACGAAGCATTAGCCTACCACACCCCAACATCTGTACGCGCTACGTTCACCATGGCAACCAGGCTCCGTAGGTCTCTTTTCTTGCAGGCTACATCCATTAGGGCATGATAGGGCCTGCAGGCATAATAATGAATGAAATATAGGCAGCCAGTATTCTGCCACCCCCCCTCCCACCGACTCATTCGTTCTCGCCTAGTGGGGGTGAACCAGTAAGTGACAGGAGGGGGGGTAAGATGAATTAACCTTTCTCATCTCTGACTTAATGAGAAATTTAAATCAAATAATGAAAATAAATTCATCAAACGCAACCCCCCCCCACCCCCCGCCTTCTTGGAAGAGTCTCCGATCCTCAGACCGCTATTCTTATCGGAGCCTCTTCTACATAGACATTTACACGCCGTGGCGCAGGTGTCATTTGTCTTAATTTCGTCAACTGGTTGACACTTATGTTGCTGTAAGAAGTGTTTGTAGGTACTTCATATTAAATTAATATCAAGTAGTGATCTTGTGACGGTAAGCGGCAATTTGCGCCACACTGTGCACTTTAACGCTCATGGTGAAGGCAGACAGACAGGCGTCAGCTGTTAATGGACGATATCACGTCTAGGTGCGACATTCATCACTGAAAACGGATACGTGCAAGGTTCTGTAATTATGTCAAGTGACTACAGGATGGGGGAGGGGCAACATGATAATGACGGAGTCACCGCCCTATAGACGCCTAGAAAATAAACATATATGGGGTTACAGAATATTTGGGATGATTGGAATCATCTATTACTTATACAGGTCCTTCTAAAAAAATTAGCATATTGTGATAAAGTTCACTATTTTCTGTAATGTGCTGATAAACATTAGACTTTCATATATTTTAGATTCATTACACACAACTGAAGTAGTTCAAGCCTTTTATTGTTTTAATATTGATGATTTTGGCTACAGCTCATGAAAACCCCAAATTCCTATCTCAAAAAATTAGCATATCATGAAAAGGTTCTCTAAACGAGCTATTAACCTAATCATCTGAATCAACTAATTAACTCTAAACACCTGCAAAAGATTCCTGAGGCTTTTAAAAACTCCCAGCCTGGTTCATTACTCAAAACCGCAATCATGGGTAAGACTGCCGACCTGACTGCTGTCCAGAAGGCCATCATTGACACCTCAAGCAAGAGGGTAAGACACAGAAAGAAATTTCTGAACGAATAGGCTGTTCCCAGAGTGCTGTATCAAGGCACCTCAGTGGGAAGTCTGTGGGAAGGAAAAGTGTGGCAGAAAACGCTGCACAACGAGAAGAGGTGACCGGACCCTGAGGAAGATTGTGGAGAAGGACCGATTCCAGACCTTGGGGGACCTGCGGAAGCAGTGGACTGAGTCTGGAGTAGAAACATCCAGAGCCCCCGTGTACAGGCGTGTGCAGGAAATGGGCTACAGGTGCCGCATTCCCAGGAACAGCGGCAGAAGCGCCTGACCTGGGCTACAGAGAAGCAGCACTGGACTGTTGCATGTCATTTGGAAATCAAGGTGCCCGAGTCGGGAGGAAGACTGGGGAGAGGGAAATGCCAAAATGCCTGAAGTCCAGTGTCAAGTACCCACAGTCAGTGATGGTCTGGGGTGCCATGTCAGCTGCTGGTGTTGGTCCACTGTGTTTTATCAAGGGCAGGGTCAATGCAGCCGCTATCAGGAGATTGTGGAGCACTTCATGCTTCCATCTGCTGAAAAGCTTTATGGAGATGAAGATTTCATTTTTCAGCACGACCTGGCACCTGCTCACAGCGCCAACACCACTGGTAACTGGTTTACTGACCATGGTATTACTGGGCTCAACTGGCCTGCCAACTCTCCTGACCTGAACCCCATAGAGAATCTGTGGGATATTGGGAAGAGAAAGTTGAGAGACGCAAGACCCAACACTCTGGATGAGCTTAAGGCCGCTATCGAAGCCTCCTGGACCTCCATAACACCTCAGCAGTGCCACAGGCTGATGGCCTCCATGCCACGCCGCATTGAAGCATCCTGGGCCTCCATAACACCTCAGCAGTGCCACAGGCTGATTGCCTCCATGCCACGCCGCATTGCAGCATCCTGAGCCTCCATAACACCTCCGCAGTGCCACAGGCTGATGGCCTCCATGCCACACCGCATTGCAGCATCCTGAGCCTCCATAACACCTCCGCAGTGCCACAGGCTGATTGCCTCCATGCCACGCCGCATTGAAGCCTCCTGAGCCTCCATAACACCTCCGCAGTGCCACAGGCTGATTGCCTCCCTGCCACGCCGCATTAAAGCCTCCTGAGCCTCCATAACACCTCCGCAGTGCCACAGGCTGATTGCCTCCATGCCACGCCGCATTGAAGCCTCCTGAGCCTCCATAACACCTCCGCAGTGCCACAGGCTGATTGCCTCCATGCCACGCCGCATTGAAGCCTCCTGAGCCTCCATAACACCTCCGCAGTGCCACAGGCTGATTGCCTCCCTGCCACGCCGCATTAAAGCCTCCTGAGCCTCCATAACACCTCCGCAGTGCCACAGGCTGATTGCCTCCCTGCCACGCCGCATTAAAGCCTCCTGAGCCTCCATAACACCTCCGCAGTGCCACAGGCTGATTGCCTCCCTGCCACGTCGCATTAAAGCCTCCTGAGCCTCCATAACACCTCAGCAGTGCCACAGGCTGATTGCCTCCATGCCACGCCGCATTGAAGCCTCCTGGGCCTCCATAACACCTCAGCAGTGCCACAGGCTGATTGCCTCCATGCCACGCCGCATTGAAGCCTCCTGGGCCTCCATAACACCTCAGCAGTGCCACAGGCTGATTGCCTCCATGCCACGCCGCAGTGAAGCAGTCATTTCTGCAGAAGGATTCCCGACCAAGTATTGAGGGCAGAACTGAACATAATTATTTGAAGGTTGACTTTTTTTGTATTGAAAAAACTTTTCTTTTATTGGTCGGATGAAATATGCTAATTTTTTGAGATAGGAAATTTGGGTTTTCATGAGCTGTATGCCAAAATCATCAATATTAAAACAATAAAAGGCTTGAACTACTTCAGTTGGTGTGTAATGAATCTAAAATATATGAAAGTCTAATGTTTATCAGCACATTACAGAAAATAATGAACTTTATCACAATATGCTAATTTTTTTAGAAGGACCTGTACATGTTTATAGCAGTTATATTCTTGTACATAGGAGCAGTATTATAGTAGTTATATTCTTGTACATAGGGGCAGTATTATAGTAGTTATATTCTTGTACATAGGAGCAGTATTATAGTAGTTATATTCTTGTACATAGGAGCAGTATTATAGTAGTTATATTCTTGTACATAGGAGCAGTATTATAGTAGTTATATTCTTGTACATAGGAGCATATTATAGTAGTTATATTCTTGTACATAGGAGCAGTATTATAGTAGTAATATTCTTGTACATAGGAGCATTATTATAGTAGTTATATTCTTGTATATAGGAGCAGTATTATAGTAGTTATATTCTGGTATATAGGAGCAGTATTATAGTAGTTATATTCTTGTACATAGGACAGTATGATAGTAGTATATTCTTGTACATAGGAGCAGTATTATAGTAGTATATGCTTGTACATAGGAGCAGTATTATAGTAGTTATATTCTTGTACATAGGTTGTAGCAGTATTATAGTACGTATATTCTTGTACATAGGAGCAGTAGTATAGTAGTTTATATGCTTGTACATAGGAGCAGTAATTATAGTAGTTATATTCTTGTAATAGGAGCATATATAGTAGTTATAATCTTGTACATATGAGCAGTATTTAGATTATATTCTTGTACATAGGAGCAGTATTATAGTGTTATATTCTTGTACATAGGAGCAGATTATAGTAGTTATATTCTTGTACATAGGAGCAGTATTATAGTAGTTATATTCTTGTACATAGGAGCAGTATTATAGTAGTTATATTCTTGTACATAGGAGCAGTATTATAGTAGTTATATTCTTGTACATAGGAGCAGTATTATAGTAGTTAATATTCTTGTACATAGGAGCAGTATTATAGTAGTTATATTCTTGTACATAGGAGGCAGTATTATAGTAGTATATTCTTGTACATAGGAGCAGTATTATAGTAGTTTATATTCTTGTACATAGGAGCAGTATTATAGTAGTTATATTCTTGTACATAGGAGCAGTATTATAGTAGTTATATTCTTGTACATAGGAGCAGTATTATAGTAGTAATATTCTTGTACATAGGAGCAGTATTATAGTAGTATATTCTTGTACATAGGAGCAGTATTATAGTAGTTTATTCTTGTACATAGGAGCAGTATTATAGTAGTTATATTCTTGTACATAGGAGCAGTATTATAGTAGTTATATTCTTGTACATAGGAGCAGTATTATAGTAGTTATATTCTTGTACATAGGAGCAGTATTATAGTAGTTATATTCTTGTACATAGGAGCAGTATTATAGTAGTTATATTCTTGTATCATAGGAGCAGTATTATAGTAGTTATATTCTTGTACATAGGAGCAGTATTATAGTATTTATATTCTTGTACATAGGAGCAGTATTATAGTAGTTATATTCTTGTACATAGGAGCAGTATTATAGTAGGTATATTCTTGTACATAGGAGCAGTATTTAGTAGTTATATTCTTGTACATAGGGAGCAGTATTATAGTAGTTATATTCTTGTACATAGGAGCAGTATTATAGTAGTTAGATTCTGTACATAGGAGCAGTATTATAGTAGTTATATTCTTGTACATAGGAGCAGGTATTATAGTAGTTATATTCTTGTACATAGGAGCAGTATTATAGTAGTTATATTCTTGTACATAGGAGGCAGTATTATAGTAGTTATATTCTTGTACATAGGAGCAGTATTATAGTAGTTATATTCTTGTACATAGGGAGCAGTATTATAGTAGGTTATATCTGTACATAGGAGCAGTAGTATGTAGTTATATTCTTGTACATAGGAGGCAGTATTATAGTAGTTATATTCTTGTACATAGGAGCAGTAGTATAGGTAGTTATATTCTTGTACATAGGAGCAGTATTATAGTAGTTATATTCTTGTACATAGGAGCAGTATTATAGTAGTTATATTCTTGTACATAGGAGCAGTATTATAGTATTATATTCTTGTACATAGGAGCAGTATTATAGTAATATCTTTTGTACATAGGAGCAGTATTATAGTAGTTATATTCTTGTACATAGGAGCAGTATTATAGTAGTTATATTCTTGTACATAGGAGCAGTATTATAGTAGTTATATTCTTGTACATAGGAGCAGTATTATAGTAGTATATTCTTGTACATAGGAGCAGTATTATAGTAGTTATATTCTTGTACATAGGAGCAGTATTATAGTAGTTATATCTTGTACATAGGAGGCAGTATTATAGTAGTTATATTCTTGTACATAGGAGCAGTATTATAGTAGTTATATTCTTGTACATAGGAGCAGTATTATAGTAGTTATATTCTTGTACATAGGAGGCAGTATTATAGTAGCTATATCTTGTACATAGGAGCAGTATTATAGTAGTTATATTCTTGTACATAGGAGGCAGTATTATAGTAGTTATATTCTTGTACATAGGAGCAGTATTATAGTAGTTATATTCTGTACATAGGAGCAGTATTATAGTAGTTATATTCTTGTACCCTAGGAGCAGTATTATAGTAGTTATATTCTTGTACATAGGAGCAGTATTATAGTAGTTATATTCTTGTACATAGGAGCAGTATTATAGTAGTTATATCTTGTACATAGGAGCAGTATTATAGTATTTATATTCTTGTACTAGGAGGCCGTATTATAGTTAGGTATAATTCTTGTACATAGGAGCAGGTATTATAGTAGTTAATATTCTGTACATCGGAGCAGTATTATTAGTAGTCTATATTCTTGTACATTAGGAGGCAGTATTATAGTAGTTATATTTTTCTTGTACATCGGAGACAGTATTATAGTAGTTATATTCTTGTACATAGGAGCAGTATTATAGTAGTTCTATTCTTGTACATAGGAGCAGTATTTAGAGTAGTTATATTCTTTTACATAGGAGCAGTATATTATAGTAGTATATTATTGCTTACATAGGAGGCCGTATTATTAGTATTTCTATTCTTGTACCTAGGAGCCAGTATATCGTAGTATATTCTTGTCATAGGAGCAGTTTTATAGTAGTTATATTCTTGTAATAGGAGCAGTATTTATAGTCGTTATATTATTGTACATAGGAGCCGTATCCTATAGTAGTTATATTCTTGTACATAGGAGCAGTCCTTTAGTAGTTATATTTCTTGTACATAGGAGCAGTATTATAGTAGTTATATTCTTGTACATAGGAGCAGTATTATAGTAGTTATATTCTTGTACATAGGAGCAGTATTATAGTAGTTATATTCTTGTACATAGGAGTATTATAGTAGTTATATTCTTGTACATAGGAGCAGTATTATAGTAGTTATATTCTTGTACATAGGAGCAGTATTATAGTAGTTATATTCTTGTACATAGGAGCAGTATTATAGTAGTTATATTCTTGTACATAGGAGCAGTATTATAGTAGTTATATTCTGTACATAGGAGCAGTATTATAGTAGTTATATTCTTGTACATAGGAGCAGTATTATAGTAGTTATATTTGTACATAGGAGCAGTATTATAGGTTATATTCTTGTACATAGGAGCAGTATTATAGTAGTTATATTCTTGTACATAGGAGCAGTATTATAGTAGTTATATTCTTGTACATAGGAGCAGTATTATAGTAGTTATATTCTTGTACATAGGAGCAGTATTATAGTAGTTATATTCTTGTACATAGGAGCAGTATTATAGTAGTTATATTCTTGTACATAGGAGCAGTATTATAGTAGTTATATTCTTGTACATAGGAGCAGTATTATAGTAGTTATATTCTTGTACATAGGAGCAGTATTATAGTAGTTATATTCTTGTACATAGGCAGTATTATAGTAGTTATATTCTTGTACATAGGAGCAGTATTATAGTAGTTATATTCTTGTACATAGGAGCAGTATTATAGTAGTTATATTCTTGTACATAGGAGCAGTATTATAGTAGTTATATTCTTGTACATAGGAGCAGTATTATAGTAGTTATATTCTTGTACATAGGAGCAGTATTATAGTAGTTATATTCTTGTACATAGGAGCAGTATTATAGTAGTTATATTCATGTACATAGGAGCAGTATTATAGTAGTTATATTCTTGTACATAGGAGCAGTATTATAGTAGTTATTTTGTACATAGGAGCAGTATTATAGTAGTTATATTCTTGTACATAGGAGCAGTATTATAGTAGTTATATTCTTGTACATGGGAGCAGTATTATAGTAGTTATAGTCTTATACATAGGAGCAGTATTATAGTAGTTATATTCTTGTACATAGGAGCAGTATTATAGTAGTTATATTCTTGTACATAGGAGCAGTATTATAGTAGTTATATTCTTGTACATAGGCAGCAGTATTATAGTAGTTATATTCCTGTACATAGGAGCAGTATTATAGTAGTTATATTCTTGTACATAGGGAGCAGTATTATAGTAGTTATATTCTTGTACATAGGAGCGTATATAGTAGTTATATTCTTGTACATATGAGCAGTATTATTAGTAGTTATATTCTTGTACATAGGAGGCAGTATTATAGTAGTTATATTCTTGTACATAGGAGGCAGTATTATAGTCGTTATATTCTTGTACATAGGGAGCAGTATTATAGTAGTTATATTCTTGTACACTAGGAGCAGTATTATAGTAGTTATATTCCTTGTACATAGGAGCAGTATTATAGTAGTTATATTCTTGTACATAGGAGCAGTATATAGTAGTAGTTATATTCTTGTACATAGGAGCAGTATTATAGTAGTTATATTCTTGTACATAGGAGCAGTATTATAGTAGTTATATTCTTGTACATAGGAGGCAGTATTATAGTAGTTATATTCTTGTACATAGGAGGCAGTATTATAGTAGTTATATTCTGGTACATAGGAGGCAGTATTATAGTAGTTATATTCTTGTACAATAGGAGCAGTATTATAGTAGTTATATTCTTGTACATAGGAGCAGTATTATAGTAGTTATTCTTGTACATAGGAGCAGTATTATAGTAGTTATATTCTTGTACATAGGAGCAGTATTATAGTAGTTATATTCTTGTACATAGGAGCAGTATTATAGTAGTTATATTCTTGTACATAGGAGCAGTATTATAGTAGTTATATTCTTGTACATAGGAGCAGTATTATAGTAGTTATATTCTTGTAGATAGGTAGCAGTATTATAATAGTTATATTCTTGTACATAGGAGGCAGTATTATAGTAGTTATATTCTTGTACATAGGAGCAGTATTATAGTAGTTATATTCTTGTACATAGGAGCAGTATTATAGTAGTTATATTCTTGTACAGAGAAGCAGTATTATAGTAGTTATTTTCTTGGACATATTTGCAGCGGTATATAATATTTATATTCTTGTACATAGTTATAGCGGTTATATTCTTTGTCACTGAGTATAGCAGCTCTTTCTGTCGTATTTTTGTCTCCCATATTGCAGACATGCGGCTGCCAGTCCTGGTTGTGCCTCCAGCATACAGATGTAATATTTACAACAACAGAAAGCGCTTTTCTCAGCTCATGGACACATCATGGCGAGAAATGATAACCTGCCATCCTGCTGTTTCCGGCTCTAATAATAGGTATTGTATCAGCAGTTGAGCATAATTTGCACAGTACATGAGGCGGCCATTCAGTGATACCTCACATGAGACGCCACTCAGGAGAGGAACTGATACAGAGAAGGCTTTTAGTGCACATAGAGAGAAGTGATGTAAACACACCCTGGAGATAGAGACCTTGTCTGTCCTCACTATTGTCTACATGTAGATCTCATTAAGGTGGCCATAGAATGAAACTTTAATCATCAAGGGTGGCTGGAGATATGTCTGCTCATCCTTGAATCCCTATGTACCATTGGTGCTTTCAGGACTTCACCCTTCCCAAGGTATCACATTTTTCAATGTCGGAAAGTTTTGAGGGTCCACCACTTCTGATCTCTGATATTTCCACCTTGTTCTGTCTTTATGTCAAGATGACTAAAATTGGCTAGACTTAAAGGGTATGTCTACTTTACATAACGCCTTTATATGTTCTTTATTTGAACA